>NC_080782.1:86152882-86453060 GCF_028018385.1 Neofelis nebulosa | reverse complement strand
TTTTTTAAAATTTACATCCAAATTAGTTAAAATATAGTGCAACAATGATTTCAGGAGTAGATTCCTTAATGCTCCTTACCCATTTAGCCCATCCCCCCTCCCACCACCCCTCCAGTAACCCTCAGTTTGTTCTCCATATTTGTGAGTCTCTTCTGTTTTGTCCCCCTCCCTGTTTTTATATTATTTTTGTTTCCCTTCCCTTATGTTCATCTGTTTTGTCTCTTAAAGTCTTCATATGAGTGAAGTCATATGATTTGTGTCTTTCTCTGACTGACTAATTTCACTTAGCATAATATCCTCCAGTCCCATCCACGTTCGTGCAAATGGCAAGATTTCATTTTTTCATGTGTCACATGAAACTGTTTCTGGATGTCTTCTTGGGAGAAGTGTCTATTCATGTCTTTTTCCCATTTCTTCACTGGATTATTTGTTTTTTGGGTGTTGAGTTTGATAAGTTCTTTATAGATTTTGGATACTAACCCTTTATCTGATAGGTCATTTGCAAATTTCTTCTCCCATTCTGTCGGTTGCCTTTTAGTTTTGCTGATTGTTTCCTTCGCTGTGCGGAAGCTTTTTATTTTGATGAGGTCCCAGTGTAAACTCTGGCAATATTTAAGACCAATAGGCTACAGTTTAGGAGACCACAATTAATTTTTTTTTTTTAGAAAAAAAAAAGGCAAATATCTGATAAAGATTCCAGTAACATAACTGTGGGAATACAACTGGGTGTGAGAGGTGGCAGTTGTTATAATATGTGAACCGGTCTTGGTAGGCAGTTTACTGAGAAAAGTAGAAGAATATAAAGTATATTCCTTCTTAATCAGATTCACATGGAGAAATGACACAGTTCACTTCATTTTTATTTTCAAAAAAGAATAAACATGGCTCCCTGCCCTGATTAAAATTGTGATTTAGAACATTCCAGAACCCACTTTCTTCAGGCAAGGAGAATCTCTAAATAGATTCCCATGAAATATGTAAGGGAATAGTCATGGACCCCCACTTGAAGGAGTTTGTAATATACTTTAGGAAACAAAGTCAGGAGAGAAATTCTAGGACTTCCTAGGTAGGACTATTCTTGACTGTGCTCTGTCCCTCAAATAAGCCCCATGATATGATCTTGCTGGGTGCCCTGTGAGACCACATGTAAACCCCACTCAGCCTTCTTATCTCCCAGGTCTGAAGTTGGTGAGGCCTGCATTAACACGATGAGGGCCTTCCTGGGTGGGGGTGGGGGGCTGGGCATAGGGGTGCCTCTGTGAGAAAGGAAAAATACTTAATGGCAGGATCTACACAGAATGATGATGATGGTGATGGTCTCAACACTTGTCCCAAACAAGGATATTCCCGGATTTTCTCTGGGATTTTTCACAGCCAGACCAAAGTCAAAAGCTGGCACTCATCCCAGTAGACCCGGGCTTCCTTTTAAGTCTCCTCAGCAATTCCATGGACCCAGAGGAAACTTGAGTGATAGGGAAAAAAAACAATCTGTCCTGTGGCTTCAAATGTCAGTAAGTTGCCTTTAGAGTTAAAAGTGATAATTTGCAGCTTTGTGTGTATTTATTCCACAAACGTGCTCAACGTATGTTTTTATAAGTGTGACTGGAGAATGAGTCATCAATATTTGTAGTTGACTTCTGAAGAATGCAGGAATTTCTGGATACTCCGATAATATGTGCATATGCCAAGGGGCATGTATTCTTATTAATAATTTTAAGAAAACAGTTCTGCTTATAAAGTATTTGCCAAAGGTTGATATGTGTACAACTTTCACACAATATAATTAGATGAAGTAAAACATCTGTGGGTGAGGGGCACCTAATTCAGCTGACATCTGGCAACTCTCATTTGCCTGGGTTCATATGGCCAAGCCTGTGCCTCTAAACTTCATACTTGGGAGGACAGAAGCTTTTCTCTAATGGGAAATGTTGTTTATTTCAGGATCTAGGAGAAAGACTCGGAGACCAAAGTGAATGAATGATGGGTCTGACTGAAAATCTAGAGGCCCACAGTGAAAATGCTGTTCTCCACTGTTTATATTAATATAGGGTGTGGCTACAGTAAACAGTAAACAAACTGATTCACCGTATGAATAAAACCACTGCTGGTTAATGATAATCACAGCACTAGCACAGTGCTTGGTTCTTCAACAGTGCAATCTTCAGCTTTAGATAATTCCCCTTTGGGGCAAACTGGCACAATATCATTATCCCTCTCTTAAAGATAAGTTAACTGAGTCAAGAGATTAGATGCTTTATTTGAGGCCACCCAAAAATCAAGCAAAGACTTTGTAATGCCTCTGCTACCAGATACAGCATGGGCTGCTAGCCCCTAAGGCTGTGTTGTTTTAGTACCTGTGTTGCTTTATTACTTGGGACAGGACTTTCTGCAGGCTTTGAACTTTGATAGCTTTACTGGGTGGAATTAGAATTGCCCCCTCACCCTTGAATAACAGGTATAGGATGCTTAGGCTAAAGGTGTGGTGAGTTATCTGGATGCTTTGCCTTATAAAATCTCTCAGATCAGATCAGAAGGAAGCCCCAGAGATGTTGCTGAAGATATTGCTACCACATCATATATGTTGAAATGTAGTAAATACTTGGTTGCTATTTAAGGGCTGTTGCATTAGTAAAACCACTACAAGGCTGAATCTTTTAGAGGAGACTTTGGGATGCCATGCGGATAGTAATGCTCTTCAGTGGGTGTTAGGGTAAGGCTCAAGGGTGCTGGGCCTCTGATGATCTTGGCAAAGAGAAAACCAAACGTGAACCTTTGGGCCACCATACTTCCACCAGAGTGAAGGGGGAAGGGGGTGTGGTTGGGGAACAGATGTTCCCTCTAAATCTAAAGTTTAGATTTCCATCTTGGCTCAAAAGGAATTTTTCCTCAGATTTCCCCAAATCTAGTCGTATATATCCCTACCTGAGAACAAACTCAAAATTAAATAAACATAAATAAACATGTGAAAGACTGCTCACCTTAAATACTGGCATCAAAGACCTGTGCGTGAATGTCTTAGCCTCTAAGCATTTATAGTATTAGTAGCTGGATGTGCTATGCTTTGTATACAACAGTAATTAAATCTTGCCAATCGGAAGTTCATACTTACAGTCGAAATTAGCAAATGCACAATAATTATTATTGTTGTCATGATCATGGTAAATAGCATTTATTAAGGGCTTACCACATGGCAAGTCCTAGGGTAACACTTGTATCTCATTTAATCCATACAACAAGCCTGCAAGACACTATTATTCCTAGTTTACTGAAGCAAAATCTTGGATCAAGAAATTTGGTCGAAGTCATCTAGCTATTAAGTGGATGCAAGATTCAATCCCAGGTTTGTTTGCCTCTGGGGCCCATGATATTATGAAAAAATACAGACACAAATACTTGTTTAGTCGTGCCTGCACATCTGTGTGTGTAGATAGTGGGCATGAAAAATCCAGACACGGACTTGGGTGTGCTTGTATGTAGCTGTGTTTCTCTATCTCTGATCTTAGCCTGGCTCAAGAGCCTTATTTCCAGTGCCCATGAAACACTACATTTTGTGAATTCAAAACTTATTTATTTTAAGTAATGCTCACGTAACACAGGATTGCTCTTTCTGTGTCTTCTCCCCTCCTCTCTTTCAGGGATGAGATAATGAAGGGAGAAGGAGAGTGGGGGATATGTATCACCTCACGTCAGGGGGGAATGGGGCCCTTGGTCTTCTGTCATCCTCTATCCCTTTTGACTTTGAAGAAGAATCCAGTCTATTTGGCTCTGCGGGCTTCTGCTGTTGATGCTCAGAGTTCATAATCTGCACGTGTCATGCTCAGGTGTTCTTTATCCTCCTCATCCTACCCCAGGCTCCTTTGAGTCCCCTGGCTATTCTCAGCACCCCCTTAGTCACCCACCCTGCTCCCCCCTGGTTTGCTGTGCTCTGTTGAATAGTGGATATGACCTTTGAAAGGTCTTGGAGTCTCCTCAGGCTATCCTCTGAGAATAGAAGCAAAATTCCCTGCAGTCTCCACCTCTAATTTTCCTGAGTCTTTATGGGGTTTCTATTTCTCCCTCTCAGAAACCCAGGCAGCACGTAGGCCCTGCCCAGATCTCCCTTTGAATCTCTCTCTTCTTCAAGCTGGAGAAACTTTTATCTCCTATCTCAGTGGTGGGAACACTAGCCATTTTAGAATCTCTCTCTCCTTCAAGCTGGAGAAACTTTTATCTCCTATCTCAGTGGTGGGAAAACTAACCGTTTTACCCACACTGTGGCTTATAATGCAAATTCTCTGGTGCTCTGGCTCCTTCAGGCCCTCAGTCTTAAGAAGTTTTTTGTTTTGTTTTGTTTAAGTTTATTTATTTATTTCTGAGAGAGAGTAAGAGAGAGGGAGAGTGTACGAGTGAGGTGGGGAGAGAGAGCATCCCAACTAGGCTTCTGGTCAGCACAGAGCCTGATGCAGGTCTCGAACTGAAGAACTGTGTGATCATGACCTAAGCTGAAACTAAGAGTCAGGTGCTTACCAACTGAACCACCCAGGTGCCCCTCAGTCTTAAGATGTTTAAAACATCCTTTCTTCTCTTGTGTTGTCTTTTAAGACAATTCTACCTCCCTTAGCCTTTAGAAAAGCTACTGAGTACTTTAATTTACTTCTTTAGTCTGTATTCTTCCTCTTCAGAGGCATTCCCTTCCCCTAACCTACAGGTTAATGTGGGCAAACAAGAAATGCAAAAAAGAACATTGGACATGATCTCAAATAGTCCCTCATTTCTGTACAGAGATAAATGAGTGTGAACAGTAAGT
Source organism: Neofelis nebulosa (assembly GCF_028018385.1). NCBI lineage: Eukaryota > Metazoa > Chordata > Mammalia > Carnivora > Felidae > Neofelis > Neofelis nebulosa. The sequence continues at coordinate 86,448,274 of NC_080782.1, read as the reverse complement.
CTTTGTAATTGTCTTCTATGAGAGAAGTGTCTTCACCTTAACTTTTCCTATAAATATGCATCTTTTAGTCCTTCTGAATCATATTCAACATATATTACATGATAAAGAAATGGAATTATCATGCAAGAGGATACTGTACTTTTATGATTTGCACTGTACTCTCCTTAGCAGAAAAGCAATTAGGATGCGTGAAAAGCACTCTATTGTGTACGTGTGTGTGAACAACTAATCAGGCTACTATTTTGCACATATATCATAGTTGCTTTATTTATTTTTTTAAACATTTTTTAAAAGTTTATTTATTTATTTTGAGAGAGCGAGAGAGTGTGAACAGGGGAGAGGCAGAGAGAGAGAGAGAGAGAGAGAGAGAATCCCATGCGGACTCCTTGCTATAAGCGTGGAGCCCAACGCAGGGCTCGATCCCACAAACCATGAGCTTGTGATCTGTGCCACTATCAAGAGTCAGTCACTTGACTGAGTCACCCAGGTGCCCCATCATAATTTCTCTTTGTGCTAAACACAGTGCAAAGTGAACCAGAAAATTTTAGCCACTGACAAGTTTCATACCAATTTCATTGCATTCAAATCACTGACATTTTCAGCTAAATCATATATCACAAAATCATTCACATATTTCTTGCTAGCTAGTTAAAATCAGTCTGATCCTGGACTATGTTAGGCTCTGACACACAAGTACCTGAGTCTTGGCTTCCTGACTTGTATCTGAAAACCAGATGTTCTTTGTGTCAGTGGCCACGCCTCTGTAGCATGGTCCAGGTCTAGATGCCACATCAGAAAGCTCTCTTCCATCATGAGATCACACAGAGTCAGCCCATGGAGCCAGGCTAGGAGGGAGAAGAGGAAGGCAAAATTCCTCTACACCCCATCCTACAGCCATCAGCACACACATTTTTAGTAGATAAAGATAACATCAAGAGACCATTTTTGTAAAAACAAAACCAAATCCAAAAGGCACAAACTCTTGGAAACACTGGTATTCCTGTATGTCTGCGTATGTTTAGAGAAAGGTCCACAAAAGCACACCAAATTGCAAGAGAATGGGGTTATAGAGGGTGATGAGGTGGACTTCTCCCTTCAGTTTATACAACACTGTCCTGATTTTTCCCCCTTTAGTAGAGTCTACATTGTAATTAAAAAAAAAAAATCATTTTTATGAAGGTAAACATCAAAGCCACAGGTGATGTCAGAAGCATAGACTTGGAGGTGTTTCTTCCTTTCTGGTGCAGTCACGTTTGGAAATTACTGCTGTAGAAGCATTTGGTTAATGCAAAAGGAGCAAGGGAGAACCATGAACCCTTTACTCTTTTTTTTTTTTAATTTTTTATATGTTTATTCATTTTTGAAAGAAAGAGACAGAGCACAAGCAGGGGTGGGGCAGAGAGAGAGGGGGACACAGAATCTGAAGCAGGCTCCAGGCTCTGAGCTGCCAGCACAGAGCCCGACACGGGGCTCAAACTCACGAACCACGAGATCATGACCTGAGCCGAAGTCGGACGCTCAACCTACTGAGCCACGCAGGCGCCCCATGAGCCCTTTACTCTTAAGAAAGTTGGAACAAAAGGGCAAAGGAGAAACTTTCTGGTACACTGCGGAGAAGGAGGTCTGAAATCTACAGGCACGGCCTGACTCTTCTCAAATACATGCCTACCCCAGCTGAGATAATAGACTCAGCATATAAGTCGCATCTTGGTTCTGTTTCAACAGTGCCTCTGCCGGGTCACCCAGAAATCCAGTATATTAATGAAGTGAAGGATGTGTGGCAAGCCCTGCTCTGCAGTTGGGACACAGCCCTGGCACACCTCCTGGTGACATGTGCCACTCCTGGAATGCTGGGCCACTACACCCTCAAACTAACTTCTGGCTGAACTGGGGGTGTCCTGGTTCCAGCCGAGATGAGGCTTCAGTCCCAGTTTTCACACTTGAACTTTTGGTTCAGGAGCATAAGCCAAAAAATGCAACCTACCGTGAGCAACAGCCAGGATGTTGATGCTGCCAGACAATTCCTGGCCCAGTGGACCACCGCCTCCTACTTTTTGGACCAAGAAGATACACCAGAGACCAACCTCCCCGTGATTCAAGGCCTTGCTGACACATCCCTGACCCAGCCAGATTTCCCCCTTTGCTAGAGTTACTACCTGGTAATGAATTGCACACGTTGCAAAGTGTGTTAATACACTTATACTAGTGAGATACGGAAGAAATACATGCAAGCTTTACTTAAAAATGATGGCCCTGCGGGGCGCCTGGATGGCTCAGTTGGTTGAGCGTCCATCTTCGGCTCAGGTCATGATCTCACAGTTCGTGGGTTCGAGCCTCACGTCGGGCTTTCTGCTGAAACCTCGGAGCCTGGAGTCCGCTTCGGATTCTGTGTCTTCTTCTCACTCTCTCCCCCTCCCCCCCCCCGCCCCTCTCTCTCTCTCTCTCTCTTTCTCTCTCAAAAATAAATAAACATTTAAAAATATCATTTAAAAAAAATGACAGCTCTGGGAACGAGAAAAGTTTTAGGGGAGGCGGGATTTTACTTTTAGTACCATTTCTGCTCTAACAAGCTTCAAACTTTATATAATAACTCGCTACCGACATGTGATTCATCAACCATCATTGCAATTCTAGCGTGCTGGTGTCCCTTTTCTACACAGAAGTGTTAAGTGGTCAGGACTTAAAAGGCTGGATAAGGCCACAGCTGCATGGAAGAATCATTCTTGATCTACATGGAAATGTTGACTATCACTTGAATTAAATCAACAGGACTGTGGTGCCCATGAATTGGATGTGGTATAGGAAAGGTGAGGAGACTCTGAGACTATTGGAAGGATACATAGTGAGAGACTCTATAATTATAATAGTGAGGATGGTCTCAAGATTCCGGGTCTGGCAACCAAATAATTTGCATTTCATTTCCATGGAGTCTATTTATGCCACTTTATATTTAATCATCAGATTTCCTTTAAAAAATAAGCTCATGTCTTCACTTGCTTTTAGCCTTTTTTGAAAATCAGGAGTCACAGAAAAGTTAACTGGCTGAAGTTTACCAAATAAATGCTCATAATAGAGACAAACTAGAAACATCTCCTGATTCCAAACAAAGTACGTATTTTATTTGACCCTCCTGCCTCCAAGGCTATTTTTTCCAGACAATTATGTTTTATTGTTGCTATTCTTAATGCCATTTTAGAACTTGATTTTTTTTTTCTTTCCTTCTCACTTACCCATTATCATTGAGCTATCTCTACTGTACCAGAAATGCTCAACGGAAAGTGGGAGAACATGCAGAAACTTGGAAAAGCATGAGCAGGTCAACAGTTAAGTACCAGCAAAAGTCCTCACAGGTGCTCAGACTAGTGGAACAGGAATAAACAAAGATTGGTTTTTTGTTTACAATTACATTAATTGACTTTTTCTTCACAATGGGAGCATAGAGTTTAAACTTGAAATCTGGGACTATAAGAAGTTAATAACTATATTTTTACATCCTTCTAGTTTCACCTGTTTTTATTTTATCTCTGAAAATTCGCTGCGTCTTTGTGCTAACTATAAGAGACTTGTGTTTTTCATGAGGATACTGAGTACAAGAATGATGAATACTGTCAAGTAAGGAAAACTGAATTCCCTACCCTCATTCCAACTTTGACCTTGGAGAAAGCAGAAAGTTTTCTCATTAGGTATTGTTTATAGGTCTTGTGTTCAGATGAAGCAAGTTAGTAAATCTGTCAGAGAAAAATTCACATTTCTCAGAGATCAGATGTTAATGCCAGCCAGCATCCCATCAAATACTAAGAATATATACATGTCATGTATATTTGAGACACTATGGTTTTGTTTCTGGTGCTTTAAGCTTCAGTTATGTGCTTGTTGACATACTAGAGTCTTCCTTTTTGGAAATCCAAACAGATTGAAAAACAAATTGTGAAATCACATGACACTCAGGGATATTGCATCACTCGACCCCCTCCGCCCCACATTCCCCTCCCACTTCTGTCTCAAAAGATTTCCTAACATCTGAGAGCACCATCAGGGTGAGTACGCTGACATTTAAAAAGATGAAGAGATGATTTTTAGAGCCCCCCCAAAGGATTTGCTCATAAAATCATATATGCAATGAATCGACCAGTGATAATTAATCTCAAATATGCTTCTGTTTTATTACATGGCAAGCACAATGGAAAGGAACACTTGTTTTGTGTTAAAACAATCTTAAGATAGCATTTATTTTGCAATCCCTTTCAGCATTTGAGTCATAGGAAACAAGTAAAGCTAGAACTGGCTCTAGTAACTTAAAAATTACAGTGAAGTCATAATGCTCTCAGTTCCGGTTGCCTTTCCAAGGACAGTGAGTGTAAGTCTATTCTCATTGGTAGATGCATTGACAAGAGGCAGGCCCACCAACAGCTTCTTCTGATAGAGAGCCTCAGAGCTGGCGAATCTCAAAGTAGATTAGCTGTGTTGTGGTCAGTGGATGCAGCCCCAAAGAGACTGCTTGTTCACCTAGTTTTGACATTTTATTCAACAGTTATTATTTATTATTGGTACCTACTACAGTAGTGATGATTGTTATTATTGTTATCTGCTCTGCCGTGGTTTCATTTCCGGTACAGAAATGAGGACTCTGCACGGAAAAGCCAATCAAGAAGTATTTATTGAATGAATGGATGACTCAATCATGAGATAGGAACCACTACGTAAAGAAGAGTCATTTTCACTTGTTTACTGTGTAAAAACAGCACTTGATAATAATTAGCTATATTTTTTTTTTTCAGAACTTTCTTTGCTAAAACTTTACTTTGCTTCTGTCTCTACCACTGAGAGTCAGTGAAGTTAGACACTCAGCTTCAAGTTAATTTTCCTCCTATTTGTGGATGTCATTCACGGGTATGGCTTTTCAGCTAGTGTAATCTTTCCAAAAGTTCTTGTTGACTGTAAGAGCTTGAAAGCTTTTTATTGTTGAAGGGATGAGAAGACTGACATCCATTGTGTCTCATTTGGTGACAGAAATGTATGACACTGAACAAGGCCTTTATCCTCTGTTTATCCATCTGGAAAATGAGAACAACAATACTCACTAGTCTGGTATGGAAGTGATTGCCAAGGACTTCGTGATCTACACAGGGAAGGTGATACTTTAGTTGTTACATATTACAGATGTTTCCCTTTGATTAATTAGGTGTTCAGGTACTGTAGCATTTTCAGAGATGTGAGGCAAAAATTTTGAAAAGCAAAAGCAGAGATTGGTTTATAGGTTTTAAATAATATTTGCATGCTTCCTCAGTGTTTTACCTTTACATTTGATAATTCTTTTATCTTCAGTTAGAGATTAGAGACAATTTAGTCCACTGCTCTTTAACCAGGCTGTGCCCACACTCTCCTGTGGAAACCTTAAGTCTACACATGCCCCACCTTATTGGGCCCACCTTATTTTCCCTTGATTAAGAACCAGGGTTCCAGGTCAACTTCTTTCTTTCCTTTTTTTCTTTCTTTTTTTTTTTTTTTTTAATGTTTATTTATTTTTGAGAGAGAGAGAGAGAGAGCATGCGTGAGAGGGGGGAGTGGCAGAGGGAGAATCCGAAGCTGGCTCCAAGCTCTGAGCTGTCCATTCAGAACCCAACGGGGGGCTTGAACCCACAAACTGTGATCGTGACCTGAGCTGAAGTTGGACGCTTAACCAACTGAGCCACCCAGGTGCTCCAACCTCTTGCTTTTTTTTATGAAATAGGACATTAAGGGTCAGCTAGTAAGTGTAATATCAGGAATAAAATCCTCCTTTTCTGACTTCTGATGGATTTTTATTCCCATACAGCATGAGGTATCTAATCTGTTAGTTTGTATTGATACATTTTAAATTAACTTTCTAAATACAACTTTGCAGTAACCCCTGGAAGTTTAATTATCTGAGTTGCTTTATAATTTACAGTTTATAGCTATTTTCCCCCTTTTTATTTCTTTTCTATAAAATTTTCTGAGATTCACTTTGTTAGAAATAAATTCAACCTCATGGGCTGCCTGGGTGGCTCAGTTGGTTAATTGTCCAACTGTTGACTTTGGCTCAGGTCATGATCTCATGGTTTGTGTGTTCAAACCCCACTCTGCAAACAGCACGGAGCCTGCTTGGGATTCTCTCTCCTTCTCTCTCTGCCCCTCCCCCCCCTACTACTCATGCATGCACTTTCTCTCTCTCTCTCTCTCTCTCAAAAGTAAATAAAGTTAAAAAAAAAATTCAATCCTTTATAAGCTTTCCAAGGATATTAAGTTTGTATTCAATTATTTGAATGGTCCTATATTAAAGGTATGGTCCTTTATTAAAGAACTTAATATGGAACTTTTTCTTTGTTTCCTTAAGCTTGGAGCTCTTAGAGATAGACATCAACATGTGCACTGTCTTTAGAACTAACAACAAATAAAAGTTTATGCACCTGGCAGTGTGTTAGACCAGTGATTCTCAAATTTTAGCAAGCATCAGAAATACTTGGAGTGTTTATTGAAGTATTTGTTGCTGCCCCTTCCTTGCTTGCCCTTGCTTCCTTCCTTGCCCGCCCCTCCCACTCCCCGCCCCCCCCCCCCCCCAGCTTCTGATTAAGTGGGTCTGGGGTGAGATGAAGAATTTGCATTTCAAGTAAGTTCCCAAGTGATGCCACTCTTCTGCAGGGGTTCTTTTCTTTTCTTTAATTATTATTATTATTATTTTTTTTTTTGAGAGAGACAGAGAGACAGAGCATGAGTGGGGGAAGGGCAGAGAGAGAGAGATAGACACAGAATCTGAAGCAGGTTCCAGACTCTGAGCTGTCAGCACAGAGCCGGATGCAGGGCTCGAACCCACAAACTGTGAAATCCTGACCTGAGCTGAAGTTGGACGCTTAACTGACAGAGCCACCCAGGTGGTGCCATTGCAGGGTTTCTATTTGAGTATTTGCCACTATTCCAGTAAGTAGGTTTTATTATTCTCATTTTCAGAGAAGTCACAAAGCTAGTAAGCAGAAGAGACAAGACTGAATCCTATCTCTTGATGCTTAGTACTGTGGACTTTCCTTTATACACCTTCTCCTTGTCTCAGAATTCCTCACATACATCATAAGCTTTCAAGAAATGAATGCAAGAGGGGGTCCTGGCTGGCTCAGTTGGTGGAGCATATGACTCTTGATCTTAGGGTTGTAAATTTGAGCCCCATTTTGGGTGTAGAGATTACCTAAAAATAAAATCTTAAAAACAGTGCATGCAGGAGATAATTGACTATTAGAATGGATATAGACTGCCCAAGTTCAATTATCATCTTGGGCAAATTAACTTTACCTTCCTTTCCCATGCCTCAGTTTCCTCATCTGTAAATTGGGAATTAGCAATATTTACCTGTAGTGTGCATTATACTTGGCTCTTCCAAATTTGATCTATTTCTTTTTCACTGTGTAGTAGGCATTGTGGTACAGAAAATCACCCCAGCACCAGGAGTAAATTACAATTCATCCAAACCAATCAAGGTAACCCTAACACTCTGGATCAGGAGGTGAGTTAATCCTACCATAGTATTTTTCTTCCCCCCAACTTCACCCCCAGTAGCTATTTATGAGATAAGCAACTGGGTAAAGGTGGCTCATAAGGAGGCGAAGGCAAGTTTTTCACTTTTTTTCATTGTTTGTGGGGCACCCTGTCACCTTTGCTGGATATAAATAAGGAAATGGTTTTCCGGCTGATAGCCATGCCAGAAAGGGAAATTGGTGTTAGGAGGAATCCAACCCTGGATGTAAGGACAGAGATAGAACCTGGGAACCTGGTGACTGTAGGAAGCCACTAGTCATCAACCAATCCTGGAGCTGCTCTCTCTCTAGACTACCAAGTGCCTGTATTGTTTTAGTCAGTTGGAGGTTTTTTTGTTTTTGTTTTTTCCTGTAATTTACAGTGATTCAAACACCCTAGCTGATAACCTATCTCAAAGGATTACTGTAAGAATTAAATAACATAATACATAAAAAGAGCTTGGCATTAATAAGGACTTAACAAATGTGAATTAAATAACCTTATCAGGGAAGTTACTAGGTCCAAATTTAAAAAGTATACTATTGGTGGGTAAATCCTGGTCTCCTTTCAAATTCTCCTTTACCAAGAGCACAAGTGACCTTAAATGCCATTGTCAGCTCCTGACCAAAAGCTCCCTTGGAGGTGTTTTCACCAGCAGGATTAGAGAAGCCAAAATAACCAGGTGAATATCTCTGACCACGATAGAGAACTTGGCTATAACAGGAAAAGATTATTCTGAGGTTTATAGAATCACAGAACAACAGATAACGTTCATTTTAGTAAAGAGATTCACAAAAGAGGTAGACAGGTATTGATATCTCTAGTCATGGCTGAAGAAACTGGGGCTTGGATTAAGTGAATTGCCCCTGTCTCATAGCAGAGATGGATCTCATCCAAACCTGGTAGTCACATTACCCGTAGTGGATGTTCTTTTGGCTGTCCAGCATGCCACCCTTTCTTTTAGGGCACTGTCCCTCCACTCCATTAAACATGTGATTGTTTTGGGGGCTGCCAAGTAATGTTTAGTTTCCTTTTTTCTAGGCGAACACAAAATGATTGTTTGTTCAATAACTACATTTATAGTCATTAACCTACCCTTAAGCATATAAAATTCAACTTTTAAAAGGAAGCAAGAAAGGATAAGCAGAGGACACATAATCTTTGGTTAATAGATGATTCTGTTATATCTTTTAGGGTGTGGAATACCCTGACCAGTGTATTAGACCAAAAAAAAAAAAAAATCATAAGAATTTGCTAGGGAGAGAGGGAATAGATCCACTTCAGGTTTAAAAGTATGAACTTAAGGATAAATTTTAAAGAGGAAGAAGCTTGCAAATCATCAGAACAGGCCCTAGAAGTGTGTGTGTGTGTGTGTGTGTGTGTGTGTGTATGTGTGTGTGTATGTGTGTATGTTGGTAGTGATTTTGTGTCATTGCCTCATTCTTGGCACTCATTCAGTACTCAAGAAAACCAGATTGAAAATTTGGAATCTGTGCTTCAGCGGATTGAAACTGACCTCTAGTCACTAAGGAAAAATCAAAACAAAACACACAAGAATTTAGAGAGGATAATTTCCTGCCAACAAATAATTTTTCCTTGATGTTATTTCTTAGGCCAATATTCCAATGGGAAAAATAGACAGGTTGGTCAAGAGTTCAATATAATTTTCTGTGACATTTGACCTTAAGTGACATAATAAGAAATTAATGACAGAAAATTATATTCTTTCATATGGATGTATTTGTGACTATTTGTCTCACACAGAATACTTAAAGGAAAAAGAAGGGGAAATCTAATGGTACTTTGTTTTACTTAAAATGTTAACTCTTAAGCTAATTTATTTATTCAATAAATATTTTTGCCAGGTACTGTTTTAGGCACTTGGGATGTATCACTGAACAAAAATGGTAATGAAACTGTACATAGAGATGAGGGTTTAAAATCTTGTTGAGCTTCTGAGACTTGTGAACTAATTTATTTGCTTTCTGTAATTGTTATCATAATTCTTGGCTAAACAGCTTTTTATAATGCCTTGATTTTGAAAACTTCAGTTAGGGTTTAACTTCCCATCCTTTGTTGAGCCAATGATCAGTAAGGGAAGTAGGAAAGCTAAGGGGAAGGTGAAACAGAGGGAGACTCTGGGATTGATTTGGAGGGACAGGTAGAAAAGTATCATCTGAGTGAACAAGAGTCTATGTGAAGGGGAATGTTGGATTTGTATAGAAAGGAGAACTCTGAGGGAAACTCATCAAGGTTTGAACAAGACACACACACACACACACACACACACACACACACACACGTGGGGGAGGGGCAGAGAGCTCAGGGAACAGAGGATCCCTAGCCGGCTCTGAACTCACAAACCACGAGATCATCACCTGAGCCCAAGTCAGAAGCTCAACAAACTGAGCCACCCAGGCACCCCGGGACTGAACTGGTTCTAACAAACTAAAACCTAAGCCTGTAATGCCTCAAGGTTAAGAAATTGAATCCTAAGGACAACAAATCACAGTCAGTTACCCTTACCCCAGCAAGGCAAGCACATAAGCTATGGACAATCAAATAATTTTCTTGCTTCTGGGTCTTTTCTAGAAAAGTCTTTCCCCTAGCTCTTGTCCATAGAGGACTCATGACCACTTCTGGTTTGATACAGCCCAGTTAGATTCAGTTTTTGCTCAAATAAACTCTTACAATTTGTAATATGCCTCTGATCATCTTATAACACTAGTTATATTTAGGTTACATATAATTTTTTAAAGGATTCAATAGTATATAATTTGATGTTTGGAGAATATTCCTCTCATAAATTAAACATAAGTAAGTAACTGAGACAGTCTCTTCTTCACAATGAGTTTCAACTGAAGGTCAATTTATAATTCTTATGATTGTCAAAAGGAGAACATGGGTTTAGGGAGGCCGTGACACTGAACCTTAGAATTCTGTCATTAAACATAAAGCCATTGGTCATACTCTGGAAAAACTGCTGGCCTTATTGGATGTAGCCTAAGTAGCAGTAGTGGAAGTAATAATGGTAACAATATTAAGAGAAGCTGTAGTGGTGATAGGAGCCTCCTGTGTGCCAAGGGCCATTCTAGACATTGTTTCACTGAATTCTCACTATTCTTCTTTGAGGTGGGTAAGGTACTTGCTCAGTGTTACACAGATTTATAGCCATCCTTTGACACATCTTTTGGGCATGCACTACCAGAGCAATGATAGATTATCTAGCATCCAGGATTCTGGCCTATTCTGAGGAGGAGAACAAAGAGCCTTTTACACTCAGAGATGGTTCTCAGGACTTGTCATGTTGACCTGCTCTCAGAATGGGCCTCCTTTGTTCTAGAACTTCCCTGATTAGGAGCCCATATATATATCACAAAGCATCACAGACTCTCCAGATGCATGTAAGGGCACAAACCTTTAGTCTATTTGGCATTCACAATACAGAAGAAAAACAAATAGCTGGATATTTACATCTTCACTTGCAAATACAATATCATTTTGGGACGACTTCTTTTCCTCCCTCCCTTTGCTCTCCCCTTCCTTCTTTCCTTCCTTCTTTCTGTCTTTTGTTCTTTCTTTCATGTGAATCTACTCAAACAAGCGTTGAGGGGCTCCTTTATGCAAGGCCCATGCTAGATGCTGGGGCTGTATGATTGTGGTATAGTAAGAAATATATATATTTTGGTCTTCCTCCCTGGTTCCTGGCACAGGGCCCCTAAAACCCTTGGAATTTCTTGAGCAACAGGAGTGACCAGAGCATCTTTATTATTCATAATAAGCCCCTTTAAACCATACTTAAGCTTATGCTAATAAGGTGACTCTTGGAAGGTGGAGGCTGGTTGTCAGAGGATCCAATCATGTAATTTAAGAATTGGAACTTTCAGCCCTACCCTTTGACCTCCAGGAAAGACAGGGGCTGGAGAATAACTTAATCACCAATAGCCAATAATTAAATCAATCATGTCCACACAATGCAATCTCTATAAAAACCTTAAGCTATGGGATTTGAAGAGCTTCCAGGTCAGTGAACACATGGAGATGCTGGGAGGGTGGTACATCCAGAGAGGGCAGGAGGCTGCACACCCCCTCTACCCATACCTTACCCTATGTATCTCTTCCATCTGGCTGTTCCTGAGTTGTATCCTTTATAATAAACTGGTAAATGTAAATGAAGTATTTTTCTGAGTTCTCTGAGCTATTCTGGGTGATTATTGAACCCAAAGAGAAGATGGAGGAAAAGCTCAATTTATATCCGGTTGATCAGAAATGCAGGTGACAATGTGGATCTTACGACTGGAACCTGAAGTGCAATTTTATGAGACTGAGCCTGTAACCCTGGGGATCTGTGCTAGTTCCAGCCAATGACGGTCCGAATTGAGTTAAATTGCAGGATAGTCAGTGGTTGCTGAGAGTTGGAGAATTCCTTGGTGTAGAGAAGCCCACACACATCTGGGGTCAAAAATGTCCTGTGGGCAGAGAGGGAACAAGTTTTCTTTTAATTGATGTTCCTTTGAATTGTGCACTAAGCATGATCCTTGACTCTAGCAGAGCGAACATAATTTCCGTATAGTGCAGATCATAAGCACCATGAGGTCAGGAGCCATATGGTCTTGTTTGCCACTGTATTCTCTCTCCCTGCCTTGCACAGGACATGGCAATAAGCACGTGCTCAAAAATACATTGCATGAATGAATACGAGTCTAGTATTGCTTCACTAATGAAAGGGTATGTTTGAAACCTCATCTGGTTACTGCCACCCTACAGACTGCCCAAACTGCCCTCAGGAAAACAGAACCAGTGTACATTCAGATCTTGAGAGTGGTCATCTGGAATACATACCTTATGAAAAAGTAAGGATATTCAGGTTGAGTAATGACACTCACTTTGCAAATAACACATGTTCGTTTTCATGTTGCTAAAGACTCTTTGCTAGGAAACGAAACACTTGTAATTTAATATGTAATGTTCTCAGCGTCCCAGGCCAAACCACCTCAAGTTGTGAACGCTTTGGTTCTGAAGAGCCAGTCAGGGTCAGGGCAGGGCAGTACTTGGCCTAATGCCCCTCTGGAATAAACCAAACAGCTACAGGAAGTGGTTTCCGTGATTCAGTAGGTGGCACACTTCCTTTTGAGTCAGAACTGAATCATGGCCGTGAGACAAAAAAGACCTATTTCTTTATCCCATACTTTTCCCCTATTCCCAATAGTAAATTTATCACAGTCTGTCATCTGACATATCCTGTTTAGTTTAACGTGTTTAACCAAAAAGGAAAAAAAAATGCAAATCAACTACAAGGAGGCAAGAAGAGGATGGGAAACACAGCAGATTGAAATGGATCTAAGCACCACTATTTCATCAAAGGCCATATTCTCCAAAGAGACTGAAAGAAAAGCCATAATCTGACTTCACTGGGGTCATCAAGGCCCCTGGTTTTCTCTGCTCAATCTGACCCATTTCCAGTGGAAGCAGTCAGATCACACTTACATAAACCGTGTTGCTTTAAATGGCTCTGTTCTCCTCTTCACTCACTGACCCTGGTTTCCTCCCTGGCCTGTCTGCTGGAAGGCTCTTCTGGTTGCTGTCCCAAGCATGGCCCTCATTCAGCTGTGGGTGAAATGATCCTGTTCTGAATGTACTGAATGCTGCTGGCAATGCTGTAAATTGTTTTGAGGCTTAAGGAAAAACCCCCTGGATATCAACAAGTCATAAAAACAGACATATTTTCTCAGTGTGTCTTCTCTTTTTTCAACATTTACAGTTCTGGGAATGTAAACATTTTCATCCACATTTTCATCTGATGAGCTTGGTTTTACTATAGATTTGTTGCTTCCTTCTACCCCAGTTCATTCCGATTGATTTCATGTTTCAAAACAAAGATGCAGAAATCCGTGCTATATGTCCTGTATTTATATCACTCTTGGAAGATTGATAATCAGACTGGAATCAGAAATCTTACTGCCATGTTAGTATTCTACAGCTGCTTCTGTGAACCATTCCAATTGTTTAAAGAACACGAGATTCAAAATCACATAGACCTGTGTTCAGATTCGAGCTCAACAAAAAACTCTACAGCTGTGTGACCTTAGATAAGTCTCTTAACCTCTCTGAGCCAGAATTTCCTTAGTCTATAAAATGGGACTCTAGTAGAAGGACAGTGTGACTGTGAGAACTAAATAAAGCTTTTACATAGTGCCAAGAACAGCTCCTTGCTCATATTTGGTGTTTAAAATAAGCAAGTGCCCTTTCTCTTTATTTACAATACCTTTCCATCGGGAGGTAAGAACGGCATTTGGACACAACAACTGCATGCGCATGGTAAATCCTGTCCTTCCCAAAGACGTCAGTCACATCCAGCTCCTTTAGCATTTTCATCAACAGCACCTGCAGCACATGTGATGTCAAACGGTATCCTTAATGGAGTGGTAGAGAGGCTCGGCCAGGAAGCAGGCTCTAAAGCCAAAGCCAGCTCTTCTGGACAGGGCAGTTGTGGCTGATAGATGACAGCCAAATGTGAAGGGAGTCCTCATCTGACACACCGAAGACAGCACCTAGATCATGGGCAGGGAGAAGAACCACTGGCGGCCCTCACAGCCAGACAGAGCAGCCGTCAGGCCCAGGTCAAACAGGGCAAAGGCTGGTGGACAGGTGGCGATGCGGATACACTGTCAGATACGAAATGCCCTTCTAAAGCATGCATCCTTCCACATCCCTTCAATTCCTCCCAGATGGCCATACAGAGAGGTTGACGGTTCTTAGAGATTAGTGGTGCCTCGCCCACAAAAAATTAAGGTCCAAAATGCCATTTTGTACTTACCTGTCTTAGAGCCATCACTTTGTGCATTGTGGTTGTCTGGTTTCCTGACTGTCTCTTCCACTGGATTGGGAGCTCCTGAAAGGCAAGGAATGTGTCTTACTTGTTTTTTAACCAGCCCTTACCTATAGCTCAGTGCCTAACCCATAACAGACACTCAGCCAGTATTTGTTGACATCAAAGAAATATAAGAAAGTGAAGTCAGAGAGACCATGAGGAAACTTGCACAGGAATTGATGGCCTCTGGGGCCAAGGTGTCCTAGGAGGACTGGCTGGATAGGCTGGTTTTGAGGAAATGAGCCAGAAGTCAGAACCCTAGTGTGACAATATGGGGAAAAGAGGACAGAAGCTGTTTTTGGAAATTGCATTTGTGGGCAGTCCAAGCTAGACATGACTTCTGGAAGTGTGGGCATTGTCCGAGTGAGGTGTTGCTCGTGTGTCTGTCGGAGGCTTCTCTTTAAATACCTACTGGAGTAGGATGACTCAGCAGCCAGAGGATGGGACACTCTCAGGCTGCCTCCTCCTTGAAGTGACAAATCACATTGCCCCGGGTGTCTGTGGCGGTCTGTGATATGACACATGATAGCTCCTTTCTTGCCAGGTCATCAGCCAGGGGGCCAAGTCACCCATTACTAATCCAGAGACTGACAAAAATTGTTTGACAAGCATGACCTCATGCCCCAAGTGTGGGGATTCCTCTTTAAAATGGACTCTTATCATTGGATTCCATTTCTGAAATTTAGAGGCAGCTCTTAAATTTTTCTTCTATCTCTCTATCAAGGACTTCTGATTATCTTCAGGATAAAGTCAAATTTTGATATCTTGGCAGTTGAAGTCCCGCAGAAACTGATCTACACCTGCTTTCCCAGTACCATAGACCCTTACTATGCTTTTTGTTTCCTGTTTTCCCTTTACATTGGCTTGCTACTTTTTGTTTCTTAGTTTTCATCCCCAGCAGATAAACAGCAGCAGGACAAAGCTTTAAGAAAGAGGCCCAGGAGGAAATCCTATCTAGTAGCTATTTCCTGAGAATTATGGAAGTTGAACCATTACTGAAATTTAATGGCACAAGACTTTCATACTGGTCAGAAACTAGCAGTGTTCTCTGGATTTTCTGTTTGACAAATGCTGGTTAACTTTCAATTAGGGATCCAAGAATAGCTCAGATAGGAGGACCAAAAATTATACCCGTAGGAGCCCATGAATGAACTCTGTGCATTGAACTACCTGCAAAGTGCAATCTATGTCTGAAAAGAACTGAGTACGATTTTAAACTTTTATTTTTAAGCACTCTAAGTGTTTACATGTCTGCAGGACTGATACCAACCTTCAGATCCCATTTTTTTTTAATTTTTTTTTTAACGTTTATTTATTTTTGAGACAGAGACACAGCATGAACGGGGGAGGGGCAGAGAGAGAGGGAGACACAGAATCGGAAGAAGACTCCAGGCTCTGAGCCATCAGCCCAGAGCCCAACGCGGGGCTCGAACTCGCGGACCGCGAGATCGTGACCTGAGCTGAAGTAGGACGCTTAACCGACTGAGCCACCCAGGCGCCCCTCAGATCCCATTTTTGCACCCTGTGGCTCAGGTTAAGGACGTAACCCATACTGCCCATAATGCCACTCTTCACCTCTAATGCCATCTTACGCGCTCACTCAAAACAGCTTTTCCAATGAGAATTTTCTCAGTTGCATCAGTCAATATAGTCCCCGATGAGCAATGTCATCACACATTCTGTGTTTCTGCAGAGCTTGGTTCAGTGGGTCCAATGCAGGTAGCAGTGCTTACTTCCATGTATTCAATTTGAATTGGAAAGAGGACCTCACTACTTGAGCCCACCCTCTGTAGGTCATACTCAAGAAGAATGGTGAGTTGTGGCTTTTGTATTGACCCCCATCCCCCCCACCACCCGCCGAGGTTTTCATTGTCAACCTAATTATTATTTGCAATAATAATTTCTGTTGACAGATGGTAGTAACTCCACAAGTCCCTTTTTGAGCCCAGAGAAATGTTGTTCCACTTGAGACAGTTAAATGGGTAGAACAAAGAGAGAAAATAGAAATGTTTGTGATTCCAATTCACTTGGAAATTCCATTTTGAGATACTATAGTTTTGAGTCCTTAGGAAATCCGCTTTGGACTGCTTATAATTTTTAACACTATTGAAAAGTGAAATAAAACAAAACAACCCCTAATTTCATGAATTTATTATAGACATCTTAAAGTGTGTAGATAAACACCCAGAAGAAACTGCAACATCTCCGATCTCACAACCCAAAAATAACCACAATTAATATTCTAGAGTTCCTCAAGTTTTTTTCTATGTCTAAGAAATTATGCTGAATATGTTACTTTGTTACCTATTTTTAAAATTTAATAATAGATGATATACCTCTTACAGCAGTGTAATTTCTATAATGATTAATTATTTTATGGCTTTTCATAATATATTTAAGCCTCCTTATTTTTCTCACTGTTATACAAAAGCTACAAAGATACTTTTGTAAATAACTATTTGTCTGAATTTCCTATCAAGCCCTACAAGTAGAGTTTCTGAATCCAGGTCATGATTTTTCTTAGGTTTCTTTTTTAATATGTGGTAAAATTCTCCTTAAAAAATTTGTATCAATTTATACTCCTACAAGTGGTGTAGATTTTTTAGAATCACCATGACAATCTGCTGCAAAATACCTTTAAAAGAAAAGTGCGTGCGTGCGTGTGTGTGTGTGTTTGTGCGTGTGCATGTGTGCCTGCCTGTCTGTCTGTGAATTAACAGACATTTATTGACATCATCCTAAGTGCCAGGCACAGCTCTGGGCACTGAAAAAGTGAACAAGGCAGGAAATCACATTTTCAGCTTAAATTTTATTGATGGGATTTTGAACAATAAGCAAATCTAATTTCAGGCTGTGATACATGCTGTGAAGAGTAGAGCAGTATGTTTATTTATTTGTGTGAAAGTAGGGGTAGGGTAGACATATCACTATTTTAGACAGATGTCGGAGAAGCCTAGTATAAAGATTCAATATCAAAATAGATGATATTTCTAAAACTCATATCTGATTATTTTAGAAAACTCTGACTGTGGGCAAGTATAAAGAGGAAATAAAAAGTTACCTAATGTCCTAGAAATTTGGTTCATGTCTTTTCAGTTTTTGTTTCATGACACACACGTGCACCCGTGTATTATTAAGATACTGCTGAATATGCGTATTATTTGCTCAGCATATGAAGACAGTAGTAGTCAGAAGTTTGCATGGCCGATGCGTCCAGTGAAAAGATTCAGTGCTCAGAAACTTGGGGTGTTATTCTGCTGGCCATTAGTTAACAAGAGTTTTGCAATTGCAACATCCCTTTGTAAATTGGTTTAAAATATCTCCTTTCCCTCTTTTCCTTAAAAAAGGCCACATGGTTTATATACAGGTTTCCTTTTTTCATTAAAGTGAGTTTAAATTTGGGGCACCCAGGTGGCTCATTTGGTTGAGTGTCCAATCTTGATTTCAGGTCAGGTCATGATCTCATGGTTTGCGAGTTTGAGCCTGGTGTTGGGCTTTGCGCTGACAGCGCAGAGCCTACTTGTGATCCTGTCTGTCTGTCTGTCTGTCTCTCTCTCTGCCCCTGCCCCGTTCTCTTTCTCTCTCTCAAAGTAAATAAATAAGCTTAGAAAATATATTTTAAAAATAAATAAATAAAGTAGGTTAAAATTCATTCCCTTCAGCGGAAAAGTCTGCAATAGTCTAGAGATCACTGGAGAAGCCACAGAAGGCCGCAGGGCAGGCTCTGGGAATTACAGTTTGGGGATGAAAATACCAATAGGAAAAAACTTGGTAAAGCAATCTCGCAAATTCTTGGAGGATATCCTCCCACCTCTGAAACCACTACAGCTAATTCTCTGTCTGTCAGGCCTCTAAAGAGCACCATGGTGCTCCACAGATTTGTAAAGTGAGTCTTTTCTGACACTTTTTTTTTCTCTTAGAGCCCATATCCAGTGCATCAGCAAATCCTGTTGGCTCTGCCTGTACATTTGTTCAATCCCATCTCGAGCCATTCATTCCCCATCACCTCTGCTGTGGGCACCTGGGTGCCCCGCACCACCGCTGGCTCCTTACTGGTCTTTTTTTTTTTTTTTTTTTTAATTTTTTTTTTTTAATGTTTATGTATTTTTGAGAGAGTGACAGAGTGAGACAGAGTGTGAGCGGAGGAGGGGCAGAGAGAGAGAGGGAGACAAAGAATCCGAAGCAGGCTCCAGACTCTGAGCTGTCAGCACAGAGCCTGACATGGGGCTCGAACCCACAAACCACGAGATCATGACTTGAGCTAAAGTCATGTGTTCCACTGACTGAGCCACCCAGGCACCCCTTTAAAAAATTTTTTTAATGTTTGTTTATTTTGGGAAGAGAGAGACAGTGCACGTGGGGGACGAGCAGAGAGAGGGAGACACACAATTCCCTGCCTGAGTTCTTTGATGCCCTCCTAGGGTCCAGTTCTATTCACCTCCGAGGAGCACTGAGCAAGAGGAGGTGAGTAAAGAGTGGATCTGGTGGGGCAAATGGAAAGAATCCTTTAAAAATGTAAATCAGGGAATGTCCTCCCCTGCCCCAGATCCTGGAATATGTGCCCATCTCATTCCACAGAAGGATATACTTTCTCTCTTCCTGGTTTCAGTATGGAGGGTGCAGTTCCTAAACACATTCCTAGCTTCTCTCTGTTTCTAGATACTCTGCTCCTGGGAAGATGAATTGACTTATCTGGTTGATAAGTGCAGGACAGAAAAGCAGGTATGGCACTTCACCCTCTGAGAGTGACAGCCAACAGAAAGCAGGGGCTGTCTTATGCTCTGCCATCATGTAGATCTTTCTTAGGCTGCCTTGGCCCCACCAACTGATACACTGATCAGCGCTTCTTTCTGCCTCATATATTGGGGTTCCATATTAGCAAGTCCACTTTGGTTAATGAACCCAAAACAGCATCTAACAACTACCTCAAGCAGTAATAAAGCTGATTTGTTGGCTTCCATTTTTACTTTGAGACTGAATTTCTCCCTTTATTCATTCATCAGGTATTTTTTGAGAGATTGCTATATGCTTGATACTGTTCCAATGCTCAGGGTATGTTAGAGAGGGGGAGAAAGAGAAAAACAGATAAAAATGTCTTCCTTCATTTGGCCAATTATTTAAAACCTGGGCCAGGAAGATGGGTACAACTTATTGGGAGTCTGTTCTGAGGCTTTTACCTTTATTCAGAGTAAAGTTCTTTTTTTAGATGTTTATTTTTGAGAGAGAGAGAGAGAGATAGCAAGGGAGGGGTAGAGAGAGAGGGGGACAGAGGACACGAAGTAGGCTCTGTGCTGACAGTAGAGAGTCTGATGTGGGGCTCAAACTCATAAACCACTAGATCACGAAATCACCACCTGAGCCAAAGTTGGATGCTTAACCGACTGAGCCACCCAGGTGCCCCCAGAGTAAAGTTCTGATTAAAACAGAAAGTTCTCATACAAGGCTCTTCCAGATACTGTGATTGAACTAATGTGAGCTCACTTAGTGAGCTGCAGATAAGGACTACACTGAATGGAATTGTTGCACAAAGTCAACTTTATTTGTAGCAAATAAGGGGATTGTGGGGAATGATTTCCAATGCCATGACTCCCTGAGCAGGCCTAAAGGGGTTCTTTTTTATTGTATTTTTTTCAATTTTTGAGTTTATTTATTTATTTTTAGAGAGAGAGATTGAGAGAGCCAGAGAGCATATGTGCACCAAGTGGGGAAGGGCAGAGAGAAGGAGAGACAGAATCCCAAGCATGCTCTACATAGCCGATGTGGGGCTCTAACTCACCAACCCTGAGATGGTGACTGACCTGAGATGAGATCAAGAGTTGAAAGCTTAACTGACTGTGCCACCCAGGCACCCAAAAGCGTTCTTTTTATTTGGGGTTTAGGATGAATATTCAGAGAGGGGGAGTTTGAGCATTGCATGTAGAAGTTGGGCATAGGTTTGCATGTGTGCACTTAGACGACGTACTTATACGTGCGCTATATGTTATGTTAATAAAGCTTACATCTCTCCCAGGGCAGGGATCTTAAAATTATAATAAAGTTGAGGTAACTGTTAGACGCTTTATGGCTCAGCTTCACAAGCACTGCCCTGGTGATCAAGCTCTACTTTGTCTAGGCCAGGTGGAGTTTGTTTCTTTTTCTGTTCCAGAAATTCATTAGTTTCTAAGAAACAAAACTGATTTCTTGCTCCTTCTGTCCTCATCTCCCATCATACTCCTTTTCTGTTGTGTTGGCTTCCTCACTGTTCTTTGAACACACCATACACACTCCCACCTCTGTCCTTTGCACATGGCAGTTCCCTCTGTCCAGGCCACTCCTCCCCTATGTGGTCCCCACGATTTGGTCTCTCACTTCTGTTGGGTATCATATGTTACTGTTGCCGGGAGGCTTTTCCCATCCACCTATACGAAATGAACCCCCACATCTGTTTTTAGTCATTCTCTATTTCTCTTACCTAGTTTTTCTTCATATCATTTATTACCACTCCAGGTGTGTGTTGCATGTTTAAAACAGTGACTGACACAGAGGAAGCACTTTACGTTGCCAATGATCCTGACAAAAAACATGCACGACATGATGCCTACTATCTGCCAGGTACTGTTCTAAGAGCTTTACAACTACTAACTCATTAGTATCATATCATATCACTTCGTATCAACCTCCTAAAGTAGGAACTGTTATCATCTACACTTCACAGATAAAGAGTCTGAAGCACAGAGAAGTTATGTAATCTGCCCAAGGTCACAGAACTTGTAAAGGAAGAGTGGGCAGAGATTTAAACAAAGACAGAATTGTACCCCTCTAGAAGAGCTGGGACTTTGTTTTGTTCATTTTCTATCCCCAGGACATGGAATAGTGCCTGGTATAAAAGTATTAATAAATGAACAAATGATTATCTACCTCTTAGAGTTTTTAAGATTAAAAATATTAATACATGCAGAGAGCTTAAATCAGTGCCTGGCACATAGTTACAGCTCAAAAAAGATTAAAAAAAATTTTTTTAATGTTTTTTTATTTTTGAAAGAGAGACAGAGACAGAGAGAGACAGGATGAGCGGGGAGGGGCGGAGAGAGAGGGAGACACAGAATCTGAAGCAGGTTCCAGGCTGCTGTCAGCACAGAGCCCGACCCAGGGCTCGAACTCACAGACTGTGAGGTCATGACCTGAGCCAAAGTCGGACGCCAAACCAACTGAGACACCCATGAGATTTTTTTAAAAAGGCAGCTGCCTTCCAGTTAACCTTGGCTCATAATAATATCATCTATCTTCTGAGCACCAATTAGATATTGTAATGGGTTCTCAAAATTAGAAGAATAGTTTGCAAGCTATGCTCTGATCTATTAGTGCTGGACTATGAACTGGACCAACGTCTTCACAACTAAAATCGAACAAAGGATTTTCCCACCTCTCAGAAAAATCTTAACTGGATAGAACCTTTGAAATTTTGGATTTTTCTCTCTTGGAGTGTTCTTAAAACATCAGTGATTGCATCTTATCTGTTAGGACAAAAGTGAGCAATCAAGTAGCAAACAAATACTAATAGGAAAAGATGGAAACAGCCCTAACTGGAAACCAGGAAGTAGCCTTGTTTTATTTATAAATATAATAACCGGGAGTGTGACTTACAATACCCAACATAAAGTATCTTGAAACATAAAGTAAATACATAAATATTTATATATCTACATAGTTATCTATATCTAGATACAGATATATAGATAAGTCTTTTGGTACTAAATCAGAGTTTTTTGGATCGAAACAAATATATTTGTATTTTGTCATATGACATGAAGAGCACCTTGACTTCCAGAATGTTCTGCTTCCCAAACAAATTAGAGAACTTTTGAACTTGGAAAGCAAGAAAAAGAAAACATAGAAACCCAGCAAAGCCAGTGTCAGAGATTTCCCACTGGATCACTGAAATGAGGACATCCACAAGGACCTTTGCACCCCTGTATTTGCAGTGTAACTTTTGGTCTATAGTTTCTTCTTTACCCACGTGGAAGTCATTCAAGTGTATAGAATACCAAGAAATGCAGTTTTACAATGTCACTCTGACACTATAAGGATAACTCATAGACCATTAAAAAAAAAAAATATATATATATATGTATATATCAAGAAAATATGGTTTTTCCCCCATTGGTAAAGCTTACAAAAGAAAAAACAAAGTACATTTTTTTAAGAAGTTACCTAGTAGTGTAGTATTATCTTGCTTAATTATTTTTGCAAAGTAATAATCTCAGTGCAGACCCTGAACAGCAAGAAAAAGTTTGCAGCTTAAGAGTAAAAATGTGAAAATAACATGTCATTTGAAGGGCCTAATTATGCTTTTGGAAAGGGCACTGAACTGTAGCTATTTTCATTAGTGGGTATTGACTGCAAATTCCCACTTCAATCAGGCCTTGCCATTGCCCCCAAACCATGCCCTTCGTGTAAATATTAGTGCTATTTCCACCGCAAGCATAAATCATGGGGATATTAACCAGATCTCCTTGAACAGTCCCACTGAGTTCCTCCTGGCTGTAATGAATCTCACCCAGCAGTCAGCTGAAACATGTTTATTTTAAAATATTTAAACATTTACTTGGTGCAAAATAAGGGAGCAGCAGCAGCAGCAGCAGCACATTTAATGGCACTTTTCTTAGTAAAAAGAGGAGAAATAGATGTATGCATTTACAGTAAGTCCTTCTTAACCTCACAGAAAGACACATTCCAAATCTAAAAAAGAGAAAGATATAAAATGCCCCCCCAAAAGTTTCAAAATCATTTCTCAAAGGAACCAAAACAAAACCCTCCAAACTTGGTATGTCCCCGTTCTCTAATTTTCTTTTTTTCTTCATTGTTGGCATTCCATTTTTCTCTCCAGTGTATCTTTTATCTTGATAAATCCCTTTAGATCCTCACTATATCAAATTTAAAAAAAAAAAAGTTTCTCCCACAGGCAGTGTTACAGAGGGCCGTCTAGTCTCACCAGTACCAACTAGGCAACCAGGGCAATAATATGTCCCTTTAATGGAATGATTCCTGCTCACTCAAAAAATCAGCCAGGTTCTCACAAGTGAAGAGTGGGTCTCTGGATCAATCTGGGACCTTCTCTATGTTCCTGGAGTGGTTTCCACATCTGATAAGAAAGTTGTACATAATATGCATCAGAAGAATGTATACAGATAGATCTAGAACTGGAAGAATCCTTATTTAAAATATGGAAAAATAGATAAAAGATTACAAGCAGCCATTTATTGTGAGCCTTGTCTTATGATCACACCATACAGCTGCTTCACAGTGGTGTTCAACCTTATGGAGGATGTGACTCAGCTTTTTTTGTGTCTCAAACATGTCCAGTCACATTGCACAACAAAATAGGTATTTCAATAACTCTACTTCAGACTAGTCTTGTATATTTCTGGTTCATACGGCAAATTGTCTGTTCTGTTGCACCTCACTCTTGACTAGAACGTAACAAAAAGGCAAATCTCACTATATCTCAAGAGCCAATGCTTGCATTTCATTATTTCCTACATCTCTATTCATTAAAAGCTATGAACATTAAAAAAATGTTGTGTAAAAATAACCTGTGTGTTTCTATATGAAATGTAAAAGAATAGAAGGCTGCAGTTAGCATTTCTAAAAATAAGGTTAGGAATGTTGGTCTTATAATGTAATGACAAAGCCACCAGTGATTGTAGTGAGTTAACAAATTGCATTTGTAGCATGTAATTTGCATTGACAATGAATGCAGAGATTTATACAATTTAATGGCTACTGTAATACTTGGACTACATCAGGCAATCATATATTAGTTTCTAGAAACCTTTCAATATAAACTCTACCCTGCAGTTGTGTATCCTGAATCATGAGGTAAATTTTAAAATCCAAACTCAAGAATATTTTGTATTTTTTAAAAGAGAACAATTGGCTTGGCTAGGACTAGTAATCTGTTTCACTTTCAAGCTTACAGTTGTTCACTACTACCTCATGTTTCGTCTTCCTTATTTCGTACAATGCATAAAACTTTTTCAATGAAGAGCGTATTGCATGTTTTCTTGCATCTTTAAGTTTGTGGATAAAGATAAAGATGGGAAGACAGGCAAGTGTCCAGCACTGTCTATGAGTGAGGATTTCTCTATTTTCTACCCACTCACATCCAGTTTACCACAGAGTTCTATCTCTTGTATGTTAACGATCTTTCATCCTCTTTGCTACCCTCCCCTAGGCCTAGTGACCATCCTCTCTCATCTGGAGTAGAGCAGAACCTGACTATCTTCCCACCATGATGCTTCCCCCGCCCCTGAAATCTATTCTGCACACAATAGCCAAAGAGAGACTTTAAAAATTTAAATCAGATTACTTGTCTGTCCTCATAAAAGCATCTCTCTGCATTTAGAGTAAAATTCATATCCCATGGCTTGGCCCACATTGTGCTTTTTGTCCTGTAGCTCCTCATATCCTGCAACATTGCTTTTCATTCACCGTGCACTGGCCTTTCTGTTCTTTTTATGTGCCAACCGCTTGCCAATCCCTCTACGTTGGAACAATTGTTTCTCTGATTTTTAAACAAAATTTCTAAGTTTATTTATTTATCTTGAGAGAGAGAGAGAGACAGAGCATGAGCAGGGGTGGGGAAAAGAGAGAGGGAGAGAGAGAGAGTCCCAAGCAGGTTCCGTGCTGTCAGTGCAGAGCCTGATGCAGGGCTAGAACCCAAAAAGTGGGAGATCATGACCTGAGCTGAAACCAAACATCAGATGCTCAATGGACTGAGCCACCTAGAAGCTCCTCTGATTTAAAACAATTTTTTTTAATGTTTATTATTTATTTTTGAGAGAGAGACACACACAGCATGATCAGGGGAGGGGCAGAGAGAGAGAGGGAGACATAGAATGTGAAGCAGGCTCCAGGCTCTGAGCTGTCAGCACAGAGCCTGATGCAGAGCTCAAACTCACAAACTGTGAGATCATGACTTGAGCTAAAGTCAGATGCTTAATGGACTGAGCCACCCAGGCAACCCCCCTCAGATTTTTTTTTATGTTTATTTATTTTGAGACAGAGAGAGAGAGAGAGAGAAAGAGAGAAAGAGATAGTGCACACTAGTGGGGGAGAGGCAAAGAGAGAGAGGGAGACAGAGAATCCCAAGCAGGATCCACACAGTCAGCACAGAGCCTGATGCAGGGCTTGATGTCACAAATTGTGAGATCGTGACTTGAGCCAAAATCAAGAGTCTGTGAACGTTTAACCAAGTGAGCCTCCCAGGTGCCCCTCTCTGATTTTTAAAGCCATACTAAACGCTAAATATTGGTTGTATCTTCAAAGAGTAAAGTTAGTTTTTAGCTGCTCCCTTTTCTTTGAGCCACTGGGTAGACATTACTGGTTCGCCATGATCCGATTTCCCCTCTTTTCTTGGACTCTGCTTCCTAGCATGCTTGCAGTCGGTTGATTCTGTGTGTCCAATACTAGCCAATGAAATGTGAGCATAAGTGAGATCTGTTACTTCTGGGCTGAGGCAGTGAGCCCTCTGATTTTTGCATGATGGATTCTCCATCACCCTTCAGGTCTCGGATCAAATGTCACCCACTTAGGGACTACCCTCACCCTAACCCAGTCACTGTGCCCACATGACCTTGTTGGGTTTTTCCTCCATTACACTATTTACTATTTCCTGCATTATACTGTTTACTATAAATAAAGTCATTTATGTGTTTAGTTAGTGTCTTCTTCTCCACTAAAGATATTAAAATATTAATTTTCTTATGACTGGGACCTTTTTTATTTTTTGCACTATGTTATCTCCTATGCCCTCCTAGTGCAGTGGCTGGCACATAGCAGTGCTCAACAAGTATGTGTTAAATGTATGAACAAAGCGCAAGTAAGAAACAGTTGACCCAGTCTCATTCTTCAAGACCTCATATATAATGATAGACAAACGTCATTCAGTTAATCATTAATTCATTCATCCAGCCATTCATTCACAAATTCATTCACCTTTCACTGAGCACCTCCTGAGGCAAGTACTATACTAAGCAATGCAAAAGGGAATAACATGGGGTCCTAGTCATTGAGGCACTCCTATTGTGGTGGCACAGAAAGACATGTAAGCATATGATTATAGTACCGTGCAGTGTGTGGTAAAATAGAGATTGTTGCAAAGTGCTATGGAAATGACACAGAGAGAGGAATTCGTGAAACTTTTAATTTCCTCTTTCACTAACAATATTATATATTATCTAATATTGTGATACAGTAAAAGTACTAAATTGTGAAGATTATGTTCTGCTATGATTACAATGATCCTTCAAATATCCTCAGAAAAATGTTGCCACTCTAATTTAATAAGAAGTTAGGAATAGTTTGGCAAATTCAAATTTAATCCATATGGCACTTATTTTAGTAGAAGTACTATTTGTTTGTATCCACAGAGTATGATTGTCATTATGCCTGGGCTGTGCCCCTGGATGTTGAAACTCCTGTTCTTACAAATTGAATTTGTGAGCCCGGTTAGTAATTTAATGTCTTTGTGCTTTGATTTTCCCACTGATGTAAAGTAATGTCAGAAAAATTCCTTCTATTAAATTCAGACTAATAATGTTTGAATTAAGATTTTAAATGTGGAAAAAGAAAAAAAAGGCCAAACAAACCTTTGTATGTCTTGGGATATTTATTTTCTTTCTCCTTTCTTTCTTTCTTTTTGTAGTTTCATGTCTTAAAATATTTAAGTTGTCTTAAAGTAAATATTTTTAAAAAATTATTTATTTATTTAATTATTTTTTAAAATCTTTATTTATTTTTAAGGTAATCTCTACACACAATGTGGGGCTCAAACTCATAACCCTGAGATCAAGAGTTGTATGCTCTACTGGCTGAGCCAGCCAGGTGCCTCATCTTAAAGTAAATCTCAAATTCTTGAGTCTTGCTTTGATATTTAGAGTGTGGTGATCTGAGAAAATTAATGATCTCACTAAATCCCAATTTCTTCAGCTATAAATTTGGGTTGTTTTAGGAGTTAAGTAAGTTAATAAGTGTCTTAGGCACAACATTAAGTCTTCAGTAAGTGGTAGGTATATTATTAGCGTTTTATTCTTGAAAATACGGTCAATTCTTATTCATGGATTCCATATTTATGATTTTTCCGACTTCTACAATTTATTTATAAAATTAAAATCAACACTTCCATGATCGTTTGCAGACATGGGCATGCACAGAGCAATTGAAAACCAAGTTATCTGAAGTGCATGTTTCTAACCACAGTCAAATGAGGTGACACTATACCTTCTTATTTTAGCTCTTATGGTGTAAAATGCTGTTTTTGTAGTCTATTTAGTGCCATGTTTTTCTCATTTTTGTGCCTTTTTTTTTGTTGAGATTTTGCTGTTTAAAACAGCCCCCAATAATAGTACTGAAGTGCTGGTCTTAAGTGCTATAAGGCTATGATGTGTCTTAGGTGTTCGAGAATCTTCAAGGAAGCATGAATTATAGTGTGGATGACTATGACATTATTAAATAAGTTGTATTTCAGTGGAAAATATGTAAATAAAGTTATGCATTGATCAGTTGACAAAAATTTTGCAACCAGGGGTGCCTGTGTGGCTCAGTCAGTAAAGTGTCCGACTTTAGCTCAGGTCATGATCTCATGGTTTGTGGGTTCAGGCCCCGCATGGGCTTTGCACTAGTGCTGAGCCTGCTTGGGATTCTCGCTCTCTTCTCTCTCTCTGCCTCTCCCCCACTCGCACTTTCTCTGTCTTTCAAAATAAATAAACTTAAAAAAATGTATATTGCGACCAAAGGCTTGCAGGAACCTAACTGTATTTTCCCTGGAAGCAATGGTTCAGTGCTCACTAATTCAGTGTTCATGGCAACTTTATAGAATATAACTACCCTCAATAATGAGAATCAACTGTATTTATATTGGAGTCTTGCTTTAAAAATATCTTTTAAAGGGGCACCTAGGTGGCTTAGTCGGTTAAGCACCCAACTCCTGGTTGTGGCTCAGCTCATGATCTCATGGTTCGTGGGATCGAGCCCAGCATCAGGCTCTGTGCTGAGTGTGGAACTTCCTTGGGATTCTCTGTCTCCCTCCCTGTCTGCCTCTACCCCGCTTGCTCTCTCTCTCTCTCTCTCAAAAATAAATAAATAAACTTAAAAAAAAAAAAAACACCTGCCAGGTAGTGGAATGCTACCCAAACAAGACTATTGGAATTCTCAGAATCACTTTATTCTTATAAATACCAGAAGTACCTACCTATGTCAGTATTTGATATAACTCAGCAAATATTAAGGATCAAGTTCAAATATAATTTATGCCACTCTAACTAAGGTTATCCTGGTTTTGTCTCAATCAACCTGGTACGTGGTAAAATAAACTCTACATGGGATATACAAGAACATGATTTTTGTTTCTAAATATATGACTTAAATGAGAAGACATTGAAAGAAGAAAAATTTCTCATGGAGAGAAGCATTCTTCCCCTCAAACTCATACCCAGGACAGGACATTAAAGAACAAGAATTGCCTTGAGTGGGAGAAAGGTGGTCACAAATCCTTTTCCCTATGAGGCTGCAAGATGCAGACAGTTCCTGATGTTAGGGAGTTTTCAAGTTTGCAGAAAGGTTTTGAATGCAATTACAGAGAGGAGATCTTGGGAATTAACACATTAAAACACTACCCATAATTATTGCCTAAATATCTCTCAGAAAATTAGCCGTGGCAGAGAATCAGGCACAAAAAAGTGAGAATTGGGAAGGGCAAATTTGAACTTGGGAAAAAGATCAGGAAGAGTCTAGACTAAGATAGTGGTTTTTAAATATCGAGGGATTTAAGGAACACACCAGAAACAAGCTAAAATATAAACTCAAGGCCCTCTCTCCTGGGACTCTAACTCAGTAAGGATAGCTGGAGTCCCAGGCTTCATGATGCATCTTGTCCTGGAGCACACTTTAGGTGCTGATGGCGTGGACAGCCAGCATACAGCAAATGTGATGCCTTCTGGCAGAGTCCTTCCTACCACTCACCTGAATGCGTTTCTGTACGTTATCCCAAGGATATAAGGCTTCAGTGGAGTGATTCTCTGGGAGATGAACATTTTCAAGGATGTGCTGAGCACACAGGGAGGATGAAAGGTTCTGAAATCAAAATTTCCCTGCATGTAATTTTTCTACAACTGTTCCTGTTCCTCTTGGGGGCCTCGAAGGCAAACGGAAAGAGGCATTACTGGCATGGGGATCTCCACCATTAAAGTGGTAATATTCATTGCTTTTCAATTTATATTTTAATATTGGTGAGTCATGGGAAGGAAAATTTAGCTTCTTAAAATTTTAAACACATCTACATGCCAAAAACCAAAATGCCCATTTATAATACATTTCATATACTTCCATGGACAATTTCCTGATACTAAACACTAGCTGTGCTCATCACTTAGGGTCAGTAACTATGACCGCTTTTTCATTCATTCATCATCAAATTTGTTTCATCAACAAATCTGTATGGCACTTAAGGTACATGAAGTGCTGGTAAGTTTAAATTCTAGTAGAGAAGACAATAAATACAATAAATAAGTAGTAAATTATATATTATGTTATAAACTAATAAGTGTCTTGGGTGCATGGCTGGCTCAGTCGTTGGAGGGTATGACTCTTGATCTTGGGGTTGTGTGTTCCAGCCCCACGTTGGGTGTAGAGATTACTTAAAAATAAAATTCTTAAAAACCAAAACAAAAAGGAAGTATAAAGTCTCACAGGAAAACATACATGAGAAAATATACACAGAGAGAAATAGGATTCAGCAGGATCAGGGCAGTAGCCATTTAAAATTTTAAATAGGGTTTTCACAACAGGCCTGTCATTTGAGTAAAGAGTTATATTTTTATTTTTTTTTTAATTTTTTAAAGTTTATTTATTTTGAGAGAGAGAGGAAGAGAGAGAGAGAGTGAGAGAGAGAAACAGCAGGGGAGGGGCAGAGAGAGGGGGGCAGGTAAAGGATCCAAAGAGAGCCCCATGTGGGTCTTGAACTCATGAGCCATGAGATCATGACCTGAACCAAAGTCAGATGCTTAACTGACTGAGCCACCCAGGTGCCCCTGAATGAATACTTTTAGAAAGTGAGGCAAATGACCATGCTGAATTCTAGGCAGAGGGACTGGCCAGTGTAAAAGTCCTAAGGCAGAGAGCCCATGCGGAATATTCAAGGAGAGGAAGAGCAAATAATCAAGTGAAATTTGGCCAGACGGCTCTGCTGGAGAAAGATGAAGTCATCACGAACAGGGAGGAGGTCCAGAGAGTATGGACCCTCATAAACCACTATAACAATTTTGACTTTCCCTGTGAACGAAATGGGGAACCGTTAACTGGGTTGGAGCAGAGAACTGACTTGATCTCACCTTTTTTTTTTTTTTTTTTTTTTTTTTTAGTTTATTGATTTCTTTTGCGAGAGAGCATACACACACAACCAGGGGAAGGGCAGAGAGGGGGAGAGAATCCTAAACAGGCTCTGCATTGTCAGAGCAGAGCCCAACGTGGGACTCAATCTCACAAACTGTGAGATCTTGACCGGAGCCAAAATCTAGAGCTGGATGCTTAACTGACTGAGCCACCCAGGTGCCCTGATCTCTTTTTTATTTTTGCAAGATCCCTCTGGCTGTCGTGTTGAGAGTAGCTTACTAGAGGGCAAGGCTAGAAACAGAGAAAATGGTTGGGAGATCAGTGCAGTAATACAGTGAGGAGGTCACAGTGATTTAAGTAGACCAGGGCCGTAGTAGTGAAGATGATGAGAAGCAGTTGTAGTCTGGATATATTCTGAAGGCCGAGCCATGGCAGCTTCCCAACAAATTAGATGTGGGATGTAAGAAAAAGACAGAATTCAAGGATGCGTCTCTGGATTGGGCAAACGAAGGGCGGAAGTAGCACTAACTGAGATTTCATCTTGTGTTTCACCTAGCACTGTGCCACGTTCAAGAGCCAATCCGCGTGAACTTCGTCAAATTGAGGCATGAATACACATTGCTTAAGTGTGTAGCTTCCAGAGGTTGACTGCCTAAATTCTAATCTTGACTCACCACTTAGTAGCTATGTGACTTTGAGTAAGTCACTTAACTTCTCTGTGAAATGGGGATAACAGTAGTACCTACCTCATAGAGTTGATAAGATTTAGTGAATTCATGTATGAAAGCACTTAAAAACAGAACTTGGCTATGTATGTTAGCTAACAGAACTATTTAAACATTAGCTGTGAAGAAGTCACAACTCTTTTTCCCATTTCTTTCCATAATGAGTCACTTGGTAACTTTTAGTTAGGAAGTTGTAAACCTTTCTGGGAACTTCAGAATAAAGGTTACGTATGATTTTCATTTGCCTGTTTGTCAGAGGAGTGCTGAAGGAACAAAAGAAATAACACTTGGGCATGCCAGAGGAAATGTACACACATTCAAATGTTAATATCAAAAGCAGTTATTCTCAGATTTATGCTTCAGCCTTTAATTATGTTAGAATAAAGAGGGGAAATGCTAAAAAAAAGAAAACACAGATATTGTCGAGTTTAACCCTGTCTTTCTTCATTCTCCATTGTTATGTAACCCAGACGACACAGTGCCAAGGTGTCGCTTGCTCAGGAGCAACTAGACCTCTAAAATGGATTGAAAATCCATCTCAAGCCCTTTATACAAATATGGGGGAAACTCAGCATCTATCTCATTGTCTTTAGTAATCCTCAAGGGGCTTAGATTTCTCTTCATTCTACTCCAGTTTTCTATTCTCTGTTGAGATCTCAGACTCTGCCCCTCTCCAATGTCTTTTTTCCATCCTGTTCCCAGCATTGGACACAACCTGGATTATTCCCATTTCACAAAGCACCACTGGTACAAGGTCAAGTGCACAAAGGCTTTTATTGGAATTGGAATTGGAATTGGAATTTGTATTAACAGTAAAAGGTTACAGAGCTCCACAGTACAGGAAACAACTTCAACATCATTACCGTCACTCCTAAAATCTAGTGGTTAATTCCTATCAGAGAATTTCTGTGTTTCCTGAACATCTTGTTTCTAGTTATATATAAATACATAGCTATATAAATATATATATAACCTTTTTTAAGTTTTATTTTTATTTATTTTGAGAGACAGCACATGAGTAGGGGAGAGGCAGAGAAAGAGGGAGAGAGAGAATCCCAAGCAGGCTCTGTGCTATCAGTGAGGAGCCTGATTCAAGACCGGATCTCACAAACCATGAGATATAAGCTGAGCCGAAATCAAGGGTCATTAGCTCAACCGACTGAGACACCCAGGTGCCCCTACTTATATATATACGTATATATATATTTATGTTTACTTACTTACTTTTGAAAGAGACAGAGAGAGAGAGAGAGAGCAAGCTGCTTGGGGGAAGGCTAGAGATAGAGGAAGACAGAGGTTCTGAAGCAGGCTCTGTGCTGACAGCAAAGAGCTCAACTCAGGTCTTGAAGTCACTAACTGTGAGATCATGACTTGAGCCAAAATCAGATGCTTAACCAACCGAGCCACCCAGGTGCCCCAAGTTATATATTTTTAAGGCCCCAGTTTTGGCCCCTCCCATGTCACCCCTGTCTCCAAACCTTGTAAATTGTTGTTTTATCTTGCACAGCAGTTTAATACTTAAGTTCTTCTCACGTAAACTATGCCTTTCAGTGTTTCCCCCTCCATATCAAGTAGATGCATTATATTGGCAAGTGGATAAACATAAGAGACATTTATTCCAACCCTGTCAGTTGTGTCAACCAACTATCCTAGAAGGCAAAAAATCATTCGGTAACATTTAATTGAGCTCCTGTATCAGGTACTGGGCTGGGCCTTGGCCAGGTAACAACAAGCAAATTAGGTAGTGACTGCACTCACAAACTTACAGTCAACTGGCATAGATAGGTGTTATTAAAAAATATACACAAGCATATACTGCAAATTATGAAGATTATGAAGAAAAAAGTACGGAGGGGCTGTGGGGTTTCTAGCAGATGGAGCTCATCTAGTGCAGATGGATTAAAGAAGACTTCCTGGAACTGAGATTAGATCTGTGAGATAAAAAGGAATAAAGAGGGCTGGGGACAAAACTGGAAGGCTGAGGGCCAAAGGAGCAGCTAAAAGGCCAGTGTGGCTTAGGCAAGAGAGGGAGGCAGGAGGGGGATCCTGCAGGGCCTCAGATGGTATTGACCTTAATGTGGCCTACAGCAAGGGAGACCCCCTGTCATTTAAGCAACTCTGGCTGCTTCTGGAGGAATGGAATAAAAGGAGCAGAAGTGGGGAGGCTGTTGAAGTCCAAACAAGAATTCATGGTGGAATAGTCTAGGGTGCCAACAGTGCACATGGCAGAAAGTGTGTGTGATAAAGTGTTTTCTCTTTCTGTGCACCACATTGTGTCTCAAGGGATCTGTGGGCACACAGATCTTCACATTCTTCAAATAAAGAGAAACAAAGATATGTCTGTATCAGGGTTGCTCAACCTCAGCACTATGAACATTTTGGAGGGATAATTCTGGGTTGTAGCGGCTGTGCTGTGTGTTGTAGGATGGTTAGCAGCTGCCCTGACCCCAACCCACCAGATGCCAGTGGCACATCCGCCTCTCCCCCAGCTGTAACAACCAAAACTGTATCCAGACGTTGCCAAATGTCCCCTTGAGTTTGGCAAGGGTAGGGGAGATGCAAAATCGACCCATTTGAAAACTGGTCTCTGTGAAACCTAGATATTCATTTGTTTGAAATTGATCTCAGAAATGTTCAAAATTCCCAGACTGGCTTCTCCGAAAATAATTGAGATGAAAATCACAGCAAAACTGAATGCTTTTGGAAGTATTCTACAATAAAATTTCAATTTGTATGGATAATAAGGGAAAAGGGAACTGATTTGGAAAAGGGGTTTTGTCCATTATCAAATTTTATGTTGCATTATTTTTAACTATGCTTTCTAAAAGCCTTCTATCACTACAGGAAAGAAAAATACAGCAACAACAACATCAACAAAAAAACCCTTAAAAAGAAAAAGATTTTATCTGTAAGTAATCTCTACACCCAATGTGGGGCTTAAACCCACAACCCCGAGATCCAGAGTTATATGTGTACCCACTGAGCCAGCCAGGAACTCCTAAAAACACTTTTTTTGCCTAAACTTCATAGAAAGATACTTCTCAAGGTTTTCTTCTTTTAACTCTGACATAATCTCCCAGAACAACTGAGATATGTTCCTGATTATTTATATAACATTTCCTTAAGAGGAAGTAGGCCAATTGCAAACAAATACTGACAATAACTTAGAAGTGTTTTGGCCGATGATTATTTTTTCCTCTTCTTGAACACAGGGCCTGAATTACTTTATTTTATTTTTAAGTTTGTTTTTTATTTTATTTTTTTAAAGTTTGTTTATTTATTTGTTTTGGGAGAGAAAGAGAGATCAGGTGAGGGGAAGAGAGAGAGAGGGAGAGAGAGAATCCCAAGTTTTCAGCACGGAGCCCTACCGGGTCTGCTTAACCGACTGAGTCATGCAGCTGCCTCTTTTTTATTTTATTTTATTTTATTTTATTTTATTTTATTTTATTTTATATTTTATTTTATTTTATTTTATTTTATTTTATTTTTTAAAAAATTTATTTATTTTGGTATAGGTACCAAATTACTTTATTTGAAGGAGGGGTACAAATGAAAGAACTTAAGTTGATGCTTTGGTACAGGGCCTGAATATTTTAGATTCACACAAAAAATAATTCATATTTAAGGGTATTAGAGATTCCACATAACACTTTATAATTGAGAACTGGCAAGAAATTGTGTCTCAAAAATAAATAAAACATTAAAAAAAATAAATAAAAAAGAAGGTAAAATCAAATTAGAATAAGGTGTTAATGGCATTGGTCTGATTGAGAGCCCATCTGTTTGTCTCTTTACAATCCATGAGGCTTTCTCTTGTCCCTGCCCCCACTTCCTAAAGACCCCACTTCAATAGTCAGTGTAACCAGAAACTGTCCTTTTGGCAAACTGCTCTCAAAGGCTTCATGACAGGAAAAATTCTCTTGGATTTTGTCCTTTCCCTTTCATAGATCTGTTCAAATGAATGATCTGTGTTTCAGTTTCCAGATCATTATTGGCAGAAAACTGGAGTTTAGGAAGATTTATTGTTTTTAATTTAAAGCATTGCATTCTCCATGTGGACTAAGAGGTGTATAATCTTTGCTAGACTCATCTCTTAAATTCCAAGTACTTCAGCACCATCACACAGTCCAGGAACTCTTAATATTGTGTCCAACTTTTCCCTCAGGGTATTTTTTCTTTCAGAGAAATGTTTACTTGCAAGTCCAGCAGGAGCTCGTAAGAATCTGAGCTAACAAACACTGTGGGATCACACTAGAATTCCCTTAAGGCACTTTCACATTTTAAGATCTTGGAAGATTTTGATCTGTTCTTTACACAATTGATCACTGAAGCTAAACTCTGAAACATAGTCATCAGATCATCAGAACATTTTGCACTGTGTGTTTTGCACGTCAGCCTAGCAAAAGCACACAACTTTCTCCAGGGGCCGATAGGACCCCACGGAGCATACGTGTCATAGCAGACAGAGCACATGTGCGCAATGTGGCTTTTCCTCTAACATATACAATCTGTGTCTTACAGACTGCAGTCCCTGCCTACAATCTGGACAATCACGTTCTTCCTTCAGAATGATTTACATTAAGAGAAAAAACTACCCCTGCCATGTCATTTTCCATTTCATATGCACTATGTCTTATAGAAACAATACACATAACAGTCTATGGGTGGCAAATATACTCTCCAAATTGAATCTTTGGATTAGAGAGAACCTTAGGAAACTAGTTCATGCCCAGGTACTCATCAAAAGAGAGGCAAAATATTGCAGTGCATGGAAAAGATGCATTTTCTAGTCCTGTGGAAACTGTGTGTGTGTGTGTGTGTGTGTGTGTGTGTGTGTAAGCCATTTAGCCTTTCTCATCCTGTTTGCTCTTCTGTGAATAACATATTCATAGACTTCAAGATGTCTTTTACTTGCAAATGTACCATTATTTTAGATATCATTAAGAAAGAAAAAAATGATGGGTAGGGGGATGGGTGAAATAAGTGATGGGGATTAAGGAGTGCATTTAACGTAATGAGCACTGGGTGATTAAAATAAAAACTT
Source organism: Neofelis nebulosa (assembly GCF_028018385.1). Lineage (NCBI taxonomy): Eukaryota > Metazoa > Chordata > Mammalia > Carnivora > Felidae > Neofelis > Neofelis nebulosa. Next base: position 86,411,742 of record NC_080782.1, on the reverse strand, counting down.
AAAAAAAAAGAAATATATGTAGACATCTAGGTCAATGGCTAAGATTAAGAGTCCAGAAATAGACCCACATTCAAAATACCAATTGATTTTTTTGTTTGTTTACACAGACACTAAGGTAATTCAATGAAGGATAGCTTTTTAAAAAATAAATGGTGTTAGAATATGTGGATATTTATTTGGAAATAATAAACATGACCTTAAGAAAAAAACAAAAAAAGAAAAAATGATGCCAGTTAAACTATGACCTAGTTCTTTTTATAAGGTAGAATTATTGCTTTTTTTGATATGTGTGGTTTTTTAGGTTGGCTTTTTAAAAATAATTACTAAGTAAACTCTATGCCCAATGTGGGGCTTAAATTCACGACCTTAAAGACATTTGAAAGAGGTCTTTTAGACTTAGATATACATTTTGTTGTATTTTACTTTTGTATATAGAAAAAGGAAAATAGAAACCAAATAATTAGTTAGGGTGTTCTGAAAATTTCTTTAGAGTCCAGCTTTTCAGATTTACTCTTGAATTGCATTTATCAATGCCTATGGATGTTAATGCAACATTTTCAAAAAGACAACTTTACTATGATTGTTCTACATTTTGCTCCCAAGCTTCTAACACTATTTATAAGTTTTGATGCTTGTGGCTTTTTTCATCTTTAAAAAATTTTTTATTAAACATTTATTTATTATTGGGAGACAGAGAGAGACAGAGTGTGAGCAGGGGAGGGGCAGAGAGAGAAGGAGACACAGGATCTGAAGCAGGTTCCAGGCTCTGAGCTGTCAGCACAGAGCCCGACACGGGGCTCAAACTCACAAACTGTGAGATCATGACCTGAGTCAGGCACTTAACCGACTGAGCCACCCAGGTGCCCCTGTGGCTTTTTTCATCTTACCAAAAGGTATCATCAGAAGGTTTTTGGACAAGTGCAACACAACGGGTCCTAAGATGACATGGGTTTAGAGTTTTCAGTGTTGCCTCCAGAAATAACTAAAAGTTTGTGTACAGTCAGTGGCAAGTGCATCATGATTCCAGCCAGAATCAACAAAGGTAGCAAGATACTAACCAATTTAAGATTTGTTAAAACGTGAAATAAAAGTGTGTTTCTTAGAATCAAAATATTGATTCAAAAAACCAAATGAGGTTGTTTTAGCTTTGTGAAATGACTTAGTACATTTTATTTGTTTGAATTTTATTTTAATGTTTATTTATTTTTTGAGAGAGAGATTGACAAAGTGTGAGCAGGGGAGGGGCAGAGAGAGAGAGGGAGGCACAGAAGCCAAAGCAGGCTCCAGGCTCGGAGCTGTCAGTGAACCGGGAGATCATGACCTGAGCTGAAGTTGGACGTTCAACCGACTGAGCCACCCAGGTGCCCTGTGACTTAGTACTTAAACATCATGCCTATGTAATACTTTTTTATTTAGGTATTCTTGCGTTCACTGGAATAATAAGGGAGGTTGCCATGGAGAATATTATGCCTGCTAGGTTTTAGAAGAAAAATGTCAGACTCAGAGACCAAGGCAGCTGATTAAGGGGTGTTATTTTTAGGGGTCAAAATGGTCACTTTGCACCCTTAATATGTCTTATATCCCTGCCAGAGTCTCTGTAATTACAGAGTATTTAAATTCTCTTAGTGAAGACGCATGTTAAAAACATAGTCTGGAAACAGGGATTTGTTAATCTATTATTAGTCAATAACACCTTGGCTTAAGGTTGTTCATCAGAATAATTATGGAATCGACAGCCTAGTTAGAGAGAGACTAATCTATAGACATGTAATAAGAAGAGAATAGCTGCAAAGTAATCAACATGTACAAAGTAGCAGAGTATGGCATAAAGTAAATATATCAATACTGTACATATTGACAGGATCACAACCTACCTACCCCCAACAAATGACCATGTTAACTAACCTTAAAGGTCTTGAGATGGACAACTGATTCTGGAAATGTTTCCCATATCTTCAGGACATTTAACAAAAAATGATGTTCTTTGGGGTGCCCGGATGACTTAGTTGTTTGAGCATCCGGCTGTTGATATCACCTCGGGTCATGGTTGTGGGATCAAGTCCTGTGTCGGGCTCTGCACTGACAGTGTGGAGGCTGCTTCAGATTGATTGTCTCTCTCCCTATCTCTCTGCCCCTCCTCCGTTCTCTCTCTCTCAAAATAAATAAACATTTCTTATTTATTTATTTAATTTATTTTATTTTTTTTTAACATTTATTTATTTTTGAGACAGAGAGAGACAGAGTATGAACGGGGGAGGGGCAGAGAGAGAGGGAGACACAGACTCGGAAGCAGGCTCCAGGCTCTGAGCCATCAGCCCAGAGCCCGACACGGGGCTCGAACTCACGGACCGCGAGATCGTGACCTGAGCCGAAGTCGGATGCCCAACCGACTGAGCCACCCAGGCGCCCCTCTTTTTTTTTTAAATGGTGTTCCAGGACACCTGGGTGGCTGAGTTAGTTAAGCGTCAGACTTTTGATTTTGTCTCAGGTCATGATATCACGGTTTGTGAATTCAAGTCCTGCATCAGGCTCTGCACTGAGTCTGCTGAGCCCATCATTGTAGAGCACTCTTGGGATTCTGTCTCCCTTCTTTCTCCGCCCTTCCTCCATTAGCTCTCTATCTCTATCTCAAAATAAATAAAAATAAACTAAAAAAATTGACGTTCTTTAGGATAGGTCTGTTGTAGCATAATGGGTAAAGAATGGACAACTTTGTGAGTGTGATTTTTTTTAATGTTTATTTATTTTGAGAGAGAGAGAGAGAGAAAGACAGAGCATGAGTAGGGGAGGGGCAGAGAGAGAGGGATATGCAGAATCTAAAGCCGACTCCAGGCTCTGAGCTGTCAGCACAGAGCCCTATGGGGGGCTTGAACTCACGGACCCCGAGAAAATGAGATTAATCGACTGAGTCACTCAGGCGCCCCCTGAGTGTCATTTTTGAAAACTTCCTATACCTATTTTATCCCTCACCTTCCCCATCTGTAATGGGGATGGTGCCCCTTCTCCCTGTATATGCAAGTCTTCCTTTCCCTTTGTTCTTTACTGGTTTCCCTCATGATTGCTAAAGGTATGCTGCCCTTTCTGGCATCACATCTAGACATAACAACATGCAGCGGAAGAAGATAGGATGTTTTCTCCTTCCATTTCACTTTAAGGGAGAAATACTTCCTGGATGCCATGTGGTTCATTGGCCAGAAGTAATTCACATGCTCTTTCTTAAGCCATCACCGGCAAAGGGAGAAGGTTTATTGTGATCACCTTACCAGCTAGGGTTCACCCCTGAGTCACCTATGAAGGATGGATGCCCTGAATAAAAGGTAGCCATTCCTACCTACTTCTTTGTTGAAGTATAAACAGGACTATTTAACGGCTATAAATAGGACCGTTTACCGGCTCTGTTATACTGTTCCTGATGATTATTGGAAAGCTAAATAATATAACTTCTATGAAGTACTACCGATGACAATGGCAAACACTTCTGTGGTATTTGCTATGTGTGATACATTGTCTTATACGTGCACAGCTTTAAGTTTACAGCAATCATCACAAAAGCCTCATGAGGCATTTGTATCATTGTTATCTCCTTTTTACAGATGTGGAAACTGGACACAGAGTGGTTAAGTAACTCGCCTAAGGTTTCACAGCTTGTAGGTGGCCATGCTGGGATTAGAATCCTGCAGGGTGGTCGTAGAGCACATGGGCTGAACCATACTCCTGGAAAAGTGCTCAACCCCTGGTAGCTATTACTGTCATCTCTGCTGACCTACACTCCTCAAGCAACATTTACAGGTTTGTTTCCCTTCTTGTGCTGTTCTTTGAAGAGAAGGAAAAATACATTTTAAAAAATGTATAGAAGGGGGAGGCCTGGGTGGCTCAATAGGTTGAGAGTCCTACCCAGTCTTGATTTTGGCTCAGGTCATGATCTCACGGTTCATGAGATCAAGACCTACATTGGGCTCTGGGCTGACGGCTTGGAGCTTGCTTGGAATTCTCTCTCTCCTTCCCTCTCTGCCCCTCTTCTGTTTGTGCTCTCTCTTCCCACATATAAATTAATAAACTCTAAAAAAATTTAAAAAATGCATAGAGGAATTTGAAGAAAAATTTAATAGGAGTGTTTTTTAAACTTTATATCATAATCTATTCATGAGTTATAAAATCTATTTAATAAGTCACAACCAGGGGCGCCTGGGTGGCTCAGTCGGTTGGGCGTCTGACTTCAGCTCGGGTCATGATCTCACAGTCTGTGGGTTCGAGCCCCATATCGGGCTCTGTGCTGATGGCTCAGAGCCTGGAGCCTGCTTCTGATTCTGTGTCTCCCTCTCTCTCTGCCCGTTCCCTGCTCATGCTCTGTCTCTCTCTGTCTCAAAAATAAATAAAAACATTAAGAAAAAAAATTAAAAAAAAAAGTCACAACCAGCTTTAAAAAAATAAAGTATAATGCAATAAGATAAGATAAAACAAAATTAAATAAAAATATCAAGTACAACCTTTTTTAAAAAGTTTATTTATTTTCAGAGAGAGAGAGAAGTGGGAGGGCAAAGAGAAAGGGAGGGAGAGAGAATACCAAGTAGGCTTTATGCTTTCAGTGTGGATCCCGGTGTGTGGCTTGAATTCATGAACTGTGAAATCATGACCTGAGGCGAGATCAAGAGTTGGATGCTTAACCAACTGAGCCACCCAGGTTCCCCATCAAGTGCAACCCTTAAAATAACTTTTTTTCTCTAATTCAATTATGTTTATTTTGTATATTTGTTCTAGGTTGCCACATGAAATGTATTTTTTGTTTTAGGTTGTGGTCAGAAAAAGCTGGAAAAACCTTTAAGTTGACTTCTCTACAGAATAGCTCAGAGAAACGGCTCACTGACTTTCTTTTTTCTTTTTCCTTGTTTTGGACTGAGCAGTGTTTTTTTAATTTTATTTTATTTTCCTGATTAGCTGATTTTACACACATACTCCCTATATACCCACATTTCCAATTTCTCTTTGTCTCTTTCTCTTTCTTTTAAGTAGGCTTCATGCCCAGCACAGAGCTCAATGTGGGGCTTGAACTCACGACCCTAAGCTGAGTCAAGAGTTGGACATTTAACCGAGAGAGCCACCCAGGCACCCTCACATTTCCAGGTTCTCTCGAAAAAAAATAGAAAATCTGACAACACAAGGCTAATATTTCTACAGGGCAGGAATCAACTGAAGCGGAGTACCCCTTGTGCACTTTGAACAGAGCACTAATTCTCAGTCCTCTCCACTCCCCACTACACACAGTCTGCTCATACACAGTACCTGCCCGGTCACTGAAAGCACTTGGTATTGTGATCCCTGGGCTATATTATCCTGGCTTTAAACTTTTCTTCATAGATCTTAATCTGTGGTTGTTAGATCTTCTTTGAATTTTTCTACTGAATGATTTTTTTTTTTTTTTAAATTAGGCTTGGAACCAGAAACAGAATTTAGCTAAAGTGTGTTATCTCAACCATAACAAAAATATGTGGCTCTGGACCTTCTGCTACTTCATTGTCTTCCACAGTTTTTATACTGCTGATTCTGTTTCTGCTTTTTTGTAGGACCCAGGCTTTTTTCGGTTGTCTTATGATTAGTCCTCAATTCTTCTTAGTAGAGTTTTGGTCCTCCTAAAGATATGCCTTTGCATTGCATCTTCAAATGTTTATTCTGTTGTTTTATCTATTCGATCAGAGGCTCTAGTTTGTTGTTCTGAGAGGACAAATTAATGTAATGTCAATTTAGTGTACTCACAGTGCCTTAGGCTGTGGAATGGACCAGCATTCACAGAAAGATACAGTATTGTAAAGTAGTTACAAATGTCCTTAGAAAGCATTTCAGGTATGAATTGGGTCAGATTGAGACATAAAGAATGAAAAGTTCTGAATTCTCTCCTGTGAATAATAATATCCTCATTTTAATGGGCTTAGCTTGGCTTTCCCTTCTATAAGAAAGATGTTTCCGGCTGTGAGTAATTGAAGACCGGATTCAAACTGGCAATGAAGGAAATTTACTGGCTCAATAGAGTGCAGTGGGAGATCAGGCTTCAGGCATAACCAGATCAAGACTACAATTCTATTTCCCATTGAGTCTTTCAGCTTGGCCCCTCTTTGATTGTCTGCTTCATTTTTAGCCTGGCTTCCTACACTGTAAATAAACACCTGAAGCAATTCCACATATAGTAGTTCCTGTGGCAAAGAGAGTATCTGTCCTGATCACTTTTTGGTAAGAGCAAGGAAATTTCCCAGAAATCCTCACTAAAGTCTTATATACATCTCTGGTCAGCACTGGGTCATTTGCCCATCCTTAAATGTTTAAATGTGGCCAGTGTGACAAGATTGAGCTAACCAGGGCTTATTCTTTATTAGCTCATCCATACCTCATGGCTAAAAGGGTGCGGTGGGGAAAATTATTACACTGAAGGAGATGTAGACAGCTGGACAGAGACACCTTCTTTAGAAGTTACACCGCTAGGAAGAAACTTCGTTAAGTATGATCATCCTCTGAGTTGCTACCTCACATATAGAAAAAAAAAGTACTTCATGTGGTAGTCCTTCTTTTCTTTTATGAGGATGAAACCTTAATACTATAGACTGGGAGCCTTAAACAATACATATTTATGTTCCCACAGTTCTGGGGGCTGACATGTCCAAGATCAGGATGCCAGTGTGGCTGGGTTCTGGTGAGAGCTCTATTTCTGACTTACAGATGGCCGCCTTTCTGCTGTGTCCTCATGGCAGCGAAAGACAGAGAGACAAACAGGAGGAGAACTCTCTTATCCTCTTCTTCTAAGGCCATACTCCTACCGGATTAGGATACCTCCCTTCTGACCTCATTTACCTTAAATTCCCATCTAAAGGTCCTATCTTCAGATAGTCCTATTGGGCATTAGGGCTTCACCATATTAATTAGAGGGGGGGAACAGATTCAGCAGATAGCAGTGTTGAGATGTTAATCATTGCCCAAGTATTTTTTGAGCATCTGTTCTGTGTCCAAGGTGGACTGGGCATTGTGATGGTTGGGGGTTGGGTGGGGCAGGATGAAATATTCACTGGGCGGCAATCATAAACTAGAACAAATGCTGTGAGGTAGGTAGAGTAATGCTGGGAGAACTCCAGAGTGGCCGGGATCACTGAAGATTGGAATGGCCCAAAAACTGTATGGAGAATTTGAGGCTTAAGCTAGGATTTTGGAATTGGTGGAAAGAAGTATGAAGTGTGTGAAAGGATAAACACCCAGACGAGGAGGGTACCAATGGGGCTTGAGGGAAAGGGCCAGGTACCATGGAGGTCTTACAGAAAAGACTGAGAAAGTTTCATAACTGATTGGCATAGAGGGGACTTCATAACTGAGACATGGAATGAAAGGGTGAGGAGAATGGAACTTTGAACAGAGATCAGAAATTCCATAAAGAGGGAAGTTATGGGGGTGGGATTGGGCCCATGCAGAAGGATGAGGATTATTTTAGAAATAATAGTTTTTAGAAAGTTTTTATCATGGGGTTGATAATTGAAGCTAAGGAAATGAATGATCTCTTTGAGAAAATATGTAGAGAGATGGATGGAAAGAAAAGGGCTAACAATCATTTCCCTGAAGTATCTAGCAATAGCAAGTGGCATGATGGTGTGAGACTATTGAAACTTTGATGGATTTAGTACTGATTTTCTCAGGGCATGCACAGAACTAAGTGTCATGTGAAATGATCATTTGTTGGTTGATGATAGAATGGATGAATGTTAGAAGTTTAAAATCCACAATGTCTACTATGCATCAGAGATGTTTTAAAGTCCAGCAGCTTTCCCATTTCCATTTAATTGATTGATCATCATTTATTACTTATACACTGAAGAAATGATAAGCTGAAATATTCCTTCCATCACATGAAGGGGTTAATTAGCTCGGTTTTCAGAGGAGTCATCTGACTGTCATACTAGTCCAGGTACATTCACTGGGGCATTCCCAGTGGGCAGGGATCCTGGGAGAGCATTGCACTATGACCTAGTTTTCCCTTTGGAAGCAGGTCCTTTCTCCTGGGCCTACCTCAGCTTTCTCTTGGCAGTTCTGCTCTCAGTGACCTTTCTCCCTGTACTAGCAGCTAACGGTTGGGTCTACCTTTGTGAAGACAACGTGTGGTTGGTCTGCCTTTGAATTTCTCACTCCTCCCTTTGGAGCTCAGAGCTGCCCACAACTGTACCCAATATTTTAGATCCTCCAACCTCTTCTCTTCTGCTAGCAGTATTTGCCATTCTAATGTCTAGTTCTTGTGGAGTCCTGGTGTAGATCAATGAATTTTATGCTATCTTGGGGCTTTCTGAAGACAAAGAATTGAGTCAGATAAGGAGTTAATAATATATTAATTTAAGTGCATATTATATATTTAATATATTTAATAATATATTTAATGTTATAATAAAATGCCAGGATTTTATTTATTTAAGCTTTTAAACATTTATTTCAGGGGTGCCTGGGTGGCTCAGTTGGTTAAGTGACCAACTTCGGCTCAGATCATGATCTCATGGCTCGTGGGTTCGAGCCCCGTATCAGGCTCTGTGCTAACAGCTTGGAGCCTGGAGCCTGTGTTGGATTCTGTGTCTCCCTTTCTCTCAGCCCCTTCCCCACTCACTCTGTGTGTGTGTCTCTCTCTCAAAAATAAATACATAGTAAAAAAAATTTATTTCAGTAATCTCTACACCCAATGTAGGGCTCAAACTCACAACCCTGAGATCAAGAGTCCGGGGCTTTTTCAACTGAGCTAGCCAGGTATCCATAAAATACCAGGACTTTAAATCCAGATAGTCCTGGATGTGAATCGTTAGTCTTTAATTTGACCGGTGTATGATTTGAGACAGTTGCTTAACCGTTTTTGAAAACAGTTTTCCCAACTGAAAAATACATGTAACAACTGTCTTTGAAAGTGACTGTAAGCATAAATAAGGTAGATGTACATGAAGAGACCTTGCATAGTACCTGGCATATTATAGGAGCTTCATAGGAGGGTATTTTATATGACAAGCCAAGGCAAAATACACATGTGCCATAGTTCCAGAAATCACTCTGCATGGGTTTATGAGGAAGAAGATTAAGGCAGACAGACATACACTCTCTCCCCTAATTTAAGAATATATACTCCCAGTTCTACCTGGTCAGATCTTTTCGATTTCTATGATGTTATTTTGTTAGCTAGTGCTTCAATGTGCTGAAGAATAGTACCTTAGAGAACTAAACAAGTTAATAGATTTTCCTTAAATTGGACCAATTTTCTTCTTCTTTATTGAATCAAGAAGCTAACTGTCAAAGAGGCATAGAATGGTATAGATAATACCCTAAGGTAACAAAACTCTATTATGTTGTATTCCATTAGAGCTGAGCCCAGGGTATTTTGGAAGAAAATTTCACTATGTAATAAGAGGGGATTGTAGTCCAAACTTTATACGGCTGTTTTTCTCCAGGTTTTTCTCCCAGTTTCTACTGTGTACCTTAGCAGCCTTGTCCCAAATGGAAATATCCCAGGTTCATTTTTTCGTCTTGAGAGAATCTAGTGTTAACACTAAATTGGAGATTATCTTTGAAGTAAACAGCATTAAGGTGAACAGAGAAATATTCAAGTTCCCTTCAAAGGAATGTGTCAGCTTGCCTACCACCTTCCTCCCTCCATTTATGTAAACCAGAGTCACTGGTATCTTTCCCATAAGTAAGCAGGCAGGTGACTTTGCAGTTGCTCCTGAATAAGAGCCAGATCTTAGAAGTTTTACTCTCTTCTGACCCTTATACCAACTAAGACTTGGCTACTCTGTGGATTAATGTTTGCTAGATAAGTTTTAGAAAACCAAATATATTCCTTATTTACTAGTCATGTCATGAAATATTTTAGATCTATATCTATATCTTAGCATTAGGAGTATATATTACAGTTGTTCAATGTTATAGGTAAAAATACATATCTTCATGTTAGAATTGGGAAGATTTTAGTTACCTTAAGTAAGAGAGAGATTTTTGCCTAAATAACCACATGAATCCCAAATTACGTATAGGCACACCTCATTTCGTTACACTGCACTTTATTGCACTTTGTGAACACTGTGTTTTTTACAGATTGAAGGTTGGTGGCAACTTTGTGTCGAGCAAGTCACCGGGGCCATTTTTCCAACAGCATTTGCTCACTGTCCCTGTGTCATATTTTGGTAATTCTCACAATATCTCAAAATTTTTCATTATTATCATATTTGTTATGGTGATCTGTGATCAGTAATTTTTCATGTTGCTGTTGTAATTCTTTTGGAGCAACACGAACTACACCCCTATAAGACTGTGAACTTCATTGATAAATGTTGTGTGTGTTCTGACTGTTCCACTGACAGGCTGTTCCCCGTCCCTCTCCCTCTCCCTCTCCTCGGGCTTCCCTATTCCTTGAGACACAACATTATTGAAAGTAGGCCAAGTAATGACCCTACAATGACCTCTTAGTGTTCATATGAAAGAGTTACAGGTCTCTCACTTTAAATCAAAAACTAGAAATAAATAAGCCTAGTGAGGAAGGCATGTCAAAAGTCAAGACAGGCCAAAAGATTGGTCTCTTATGCTAAACAGTTAGCCAAGTTGTAAATGAAAAGAAAAAGTTCTGGAAGCAAATTAAAAAGTGCCACTCCAGGGACTCCTGAGTGGCCCAGTTGGTTAAGCATCTGACTTTTGATTTCTGCTCAGGTCGTGATCTCATGGTTCATGAGATTGAGCCCCTCATTGGACTCTGTGCTGACCATGTGGAGCTTTCAAGTAATTGTGTGTGTGTGTGTGTGTATGTATGTGTGTGTGTGTGTGTGTGTATGCAAAGATGTATTATTATTTCTTAAGATTTTATTTTTAAGTAATCTCTATACACAATGTGGGACTTGAACTTACAACCCCAATATCAATAGTCACATGCTATATCATCTAAGCCAGCCAGGAGCCCCAACTTTCAAGTCTTAGTTATTAAAGAAATACATTACGCTGTATGTATCTACTAAAGATAATGATTGCTCTGATGGATCTGGGTAGTCAATTGAAAACCTTCTGGAAATAAATCACCATTTTAGATACTATTAAGAACATTTGTGATTCATGAGAAAAAGTAAAAATATCAACAGGAACAGGAGTTTGGAAGAAGTTATTCCAACCCTCATGGATGACTTCGAGAGGTTCAAGACTTCAGTGGAGGAAGTGACTGCAGATGTGGTGGAAATAGCAGGAGAACTAGAATTATAAGTGGAGCCTGGAGATGTGACTGAATTGCTGCAGCATCACTATCAAACTTTAACAGATGAGGAGTTGCTTCTTGCGAATGAGCAAAGAAAATGGTTTCTTGAGATGGAATTTGTTTCTGGTGAAGATGCTGTGAAGACTGTTGAAATGACAACAAGAGATTTAGAATATGACGTAAACTTAGTTGATGATGAAGTGGCAGGGTTTGAGAGGATTGATTTCAATTTTGATTGTTCTACCATAGGTAAAATGCTATCAAACAGCTTCACATGCTGCAGAAAAATGACTCATAAAAGGAAGAGTCAGTTGATGTGGCAAACTTCATTGCTGTCTTATTTTAAGAAATTACCACAACCAAGGGCACTTGGCTGGCTCAGTTGGTAGAGCATGTGACTCTTGTGAGTTCGAGTCCCATGTTTACATTAAAAGAAAAAAAGAAAAAGGAATTTATCACAACCACCCCAATGTCAGCAACCACCAGCCTGATTGGTCAGCAGCCATCAGCCCATCCTCCAGCAAAAAGATTACTACTTGCTTAAAGCTCAGATGATGGTTACCTTTTTTTTTTGGCAATAAATTACTGTTTCATTAAGGTGTACACATTGGTTTTTTTTTTAGACACAATGCTTTGCATACTTAATAGATTATAGTGTAGTGTAAATATAACTTTTATATACACTAGGAAACCAAAAAATATATTTTACTTGCTTTATTGCAATATTCACCTTATTGATATGGTCTGGAACTGACCCTGCAATATCTCCAAGGTATGCCCATAGCTTGATTATGTGGCATTCTAAAAGCAGTGTCTCAGATGAATGTCATCCCTTTGAATAAGAGGTAGCCTAGTAGACTATTTGACTAGAAGAAACTGCAGAAGCCATGGTAAAGTTTCATTCTAAATGGTGAAGATTGAAGAAACAGAGGTCCAGAGAGGTCACTGATATGTACAAGGGGATCAACTTGCTAGAGGAAGATGGGGGTCTAGGATTCTTAATTCCTGACATAATATGCTATTTATTTATTTATTTTATTTATTATTTTTAATATATCTATGTATTTATTTATAAATGTTTATTTTTGGGAGATCATGAGTCGGGGAGGGACAGAGAGAGAGGCAGACAGAAGATCTGAAGAGGGCTCTGCCCTCATAGCAGTAAGCCTGATGTGGGACTTGAACTCATGGACCGTGAGATTATGACCTGAGCGGAAGTGCGTTGCTCAACTGACTGAGCCAGCCAGGACCCAACAATGCACTTTTTAAAACACCATGGTTATTGGATGATATCATGGCTAGCTATAAAAGAATATGGTGAGCTCTTACTGTTTTGAAATAAAACAGCAGCTTACATACATTCTTTTCTAGAGTGAAACTCAGTTGTGTTAAGTTTTAAGCTACCATGTTGGTTTAAATATAGGGAAATTACAAGTTTTACAATATAAAGTCTTGAAGTCCAGAGTCTGGGCACAAGGTTATGGTATTTTAACTCAATTATATAACATTCTCTGAATAGAAAGGTATTGCTGCAAGAGGAGTTTATTTTTTTTTTTTTTTAGAGTTTGTTCAATTAGGAAATAGGAAATGGAACCCCAGGAAAGTCAGATGCCTTGTTGAAGTTCATTTAGCCACTTAGTGTCTGTGGACCAGAACTTAGTTTCCTTGTCTCCCAGATGAGTGCTCACCCAATACAGTATCTCATCAGGGAAAAGGGGTGGGAGAGGGAGGGAATGTTTCCTTTGATCTATAGTGGTTTTACAGATCAGGGCTAAATCTGCTCTATAAAGTGAGGAATAATGGCTAACTGTATTTCCTCTAAATAGGTAGCTTTTCCTTATAGGTACTACATTGTTACCGTGTTTTCTCTTTTGGAGGAAAGGAAGTTGTTATGCATTCAATTGCATCTCCCAAAAAGATTGGTTGAAACTCTAATCCCCAATATCTCAGAATATGACTTTATTTGGAACAGGGTCATTGCAGATATAAATAGTTAATATAAGCTCATACTGGAGTAGGGTGGGCCCTTAATCCATTATGACTATGTCTATATAAGAAGAGGAGAGACTTAAAGGAGAAAGCCAGAAGAGACAGAGATACAGTGGGAGAAGATGGACATTAGATAAAGAGGTAGAGATTCCAGTGATGCATCTATAACACAAGGACTGCCAAAGATTGCCAGCCACCACCAGAAGCAAGAAAAGGAAAGTTCTGCCTCTCCAGACTTGAGAAGGAACATGGCCCTGCCATGATTTTGGACTTCTAGCCACCAGAACTGTGAGAGAATAAATTTTTTTTTTTAATTATGTTTATTTTATTTTTGAGAGCGAGCGAGTGAGAGAACATGAGCAGGGGAGGGCAAGGGGGGCGGGTGTCACAGGATCCAAAATGGGTTCTGTGCTGACAACAGAAAGCCCGACATGGGGCTTGAACTCACAAACCATGAGTTCATGACCTGAGCCAAAGTTGGATGCTTAAACCAGACACCCCAAAGTTTAGTTGTTTTAACTCTCCTGGTCTAAAGTACTTTGTTAAGGCAGCCAGTAGGAAACTAATACAGAGGACGGTGTAATGAAGGAGTTTATTGGGCTTTCCTGGTCAGTCTGCTCAAGGCACTCATAAAAGCTTATCAGTCTGAGGCATTTGTCCACTACTTCTCTACACAGCATGCACTGTTATGGCTGGTTCCTCACAAGGGTTTCCTAAAGTTGACTCTCCTCATAGGAGGAAGAATAGTAAGTGGAGTGAACATTTTTTTCTTTGCTGTTTTAATTTTGGAATTAACAATTTGGGGAAGAATGCATGTGCGATTTTGTTGTTGTGGGCTCTGGATATGCTTTTGTAGGCTGCTAGCATCCTGTTTGTTTACATGATGCGTGTGTTATATCTTAGTTTCCTGTTATTTTCCTTTTGATCTAAACATCTTGAGTACTAACCTTTCGGGATTCAGACTTATTAAGAGTGTACACATGTATATGTGTACATTATAAAAGTGTGCCTTGCACTAGGAGGTAGAAATGTTGATTTCCTTAAAAAAAAAGCAGAAACTGGATGCTTATTCTAACAATTTTTTGCATTTCTATCATTAGTTACACTATTAATTCATTAGAGAAAAATGATCTAATTCATATACTTTCCTATATTCAGTAAGGATCAGATAGCTTTTCATTTGGCAAAAATTCATGTCATCTAAAGTAATAAGAATGTAATAATTTGACTTTCATCAGTTGTTAGAAGAAACTGTTAGATTTATCATCTTAGGACAATGTATTTTAATCTTTCACATTCTTCTGTTCACTGGTAAGACTGTTTTGTGTAACTAGTAAATAGATCTCTAAATTATACCAATATGTTTTAATACACTATTTTAACTTTATTAACATTCCCAGAGACCTACCAGTGCCAGAGGTAATAATCATTTTTTTTGGATTGGAAATTGATGTTGAGAACTTATGTAAGTCTTGAATTTAGAAGTAGGAAAATCCATTTCTACTTAGAATTAGCTACAATGTATCAGAAATTCCTAGTATGTCATAAACTTGTTCTCTTGAATCACATTAGGCTATACACCTTAACATACAAATGCTAGAACCTATTCTAAAGCAATGTTTCCTCCCTTTTCTGGCTTTATAATATCTTGACACCATCTGCCAAAGTTGGTGTCTGTGAAGCTGGTTTGAAAATAATATATTCTTGTCCTTATGTGTTAGTTTTGTGCTATTCAGTAAAGACAGTGATACTGGTTCTATTTCCAGTTGGGCTGGTGTGTTTCGCTTTCTATACTACTAGCTGTCTTGGATTTGAAGTCATCTTTTCATATTCATGTATTTACCACAGCATTTCCTGGTTATTTAGACTAGTTCCTCAAAAGTCAAATTAATTTTATCAGTAAGTTAAGTCAAATTAATTTTATCAGTAAGTTTTTCTCTCATGTATTGAAAAATGTATCTCCTATTGATTTTGAAATCAAGACATAAAAAGGCAAAATATTTCATCATTCAGATATGGATGTTGGGAGAAATACTGTTGTTGATATAGGAATTCTGAAGGTGTAATTGCCACCAATTATTATAGTTAAAAAGTTATATCTCAAAAATATCAAGCCATAAACAGGCTTTGAGATTTAAAACGCCACAATTATTTTTCACTTATCAAGTACTCCAAATCCTCAACTCAGTTACAGCTTGGTACTCCTGAAAACAAAGTTGCCTGTTTTGTCTGTCTCTTTGGTGCGCTACACAGCTTCTTAAATTTTACTGTACTTGCAGATTACCTGAGAACCATGTAAACAGGAATTTTGGGTCAGTATTCTGGGGTAGACCTTGATATTCTGCTTTTCTAATGCACTCCCAGGTGACGCCATTGCTGCTGGTTTGGACAACACTTGAAATAGCAAGAATATATAGTAACCTCTTTTCTCCTTTCTTCTGGAAACAGATTTCTTTTTATTGGGAAACCCATTCTATGTGGCATGAGACATGACCCAGATATTGGCCAATCAGAATCGCCCTTAACAAGTGATTTGGAGAGTCCAGATGGCTTTTCTTCCAGGAGCTATAGAAGCTGGGGTCATCTTTCCTGGCCCATCTGAAATGAAAGAATAAGGCAAATATGAAAAAGGGTAAGTTAACAGAGATGAGAGACAAGAGTGTGTCTCCAGAGCATTGTTTGGATTTTTGGATCCAAATGTGCTTAATATATATAGTTCATCCTTGGAATTACTGGTTAATACAGTTTGTTTTTTCACTTAAGCTAGTCTGAGTTTCTTCCTGTTACAGTAAAAAAATCCTGATAAATATACTGAGCTTGTCATTCAGTAAATCCTAATTAGTGATAGGGTTTGGTTAAGTATAGATGACAATGCAAAAGCAAAGCCAAGTAACAGTCAATTAATTGTATATAACTTGAGACATGTACTTAACTCAGCCTCAAAGTATTCTAATGCAAATTTAGAAGCAACATGGTTAACTTCCAATGTTGTAATGGACTTAGAGCATTATTTCTTTACCTAAAAATATATTACAACCTTGTGCCTTCAATGATGAAGGGGACTTTGGATAGCTACTTTCTACTTTGTGGATGAAGACATCAAAATTCACACATCCTGTTCAAGGCTACATCTAAAGTTACAGAAAGCAAAACATAGAACTCTCTTTTTCATGCTATTATTCCTCTCTCCTCATTTTTATTCCTTATTGTCTAGACATTGTGTAGATTGGGTTTTTTTTTTTTTTTTTAATGTTCATTTATTTTGAGGAGAGAGAGAGAGAGAGAGAGAGAGAGAGAGTGTGCAGAGGGGCAGAAAGAGGGAGAGGATCCCAAGCAGGCTTGGCATTGTCAGTGCAGAGCCTGACTTGGGCCTTGATCCCATGAACCATGAGATCATGACCTGAGCTGAAATCAAGAGTAAGATACTTAGCTGACTGAGTCACCTAGGTGCTCCTTGCTCTTATTTCCATAAAATTGATTATAAATGTATAATGTCTAAACGCTTCTTTGTAAAACACTTTTTATGTGTATATATGTTTGAGAATATGCGGCAATCATATACAACTCGATAGCTAATCTGTAAATGTATAAATACTTGAGTTTTTTTTCTAAATGTGATCCCCAAAGTACCTATGATGTTATGAATCACTAAAATTCACATTAAGAAAAATACTGTTATTTTAAAATTTAGGAAAAATATTTTTGTAAGGTTAGTTAATACACCTTTTAAATGTAAGTGCTCTTGAAGTACTAGAAACTTAGATACTTCACAGCAAGAGGGAATTGGTACCTCAAAGTGAAACTACCTGGTTAAGTTTGGTTCATATAGAGGACTTGAAATTATTTAACCAACTTATGTTTCATAAAAAAAAAAAAAAATCTGTAACTTGGTGAATTATTAAGGCAAACACTGATAAGTAGTATTAAAAATTCCTGTAAGTCTTCAGTGATTTTCTTTGATATCTAGAAACTATTCTTACCTAGCATGGCTTAAAACAGGGTTTAATTGTAGTCTTAATGTTTGCAAGTATGACAAATTACTAACATGATTAAGATTGAAATAAATCTCCAAACAATTTTACAAAAAAGAAAAAAACAAAACACTTTATTTTCCACAAGGAAGAGCAATAGGAAAAATTAAATCATTTCCCACATATTGTTTTCTTAAGACAGAGCCTACAAGGACATATTCAGCACCAAATAAAACAGGGGGAAAAAAAGGGGAAATTACAAACAGCCATAGAATATAATCTATAAAGCAAACATTTAATATTGCACTTTGTTTTGCTAACATTTTGGATTTTACTTTTCCTAATTGAAAAATCAGGAATCTATCTTGAATACTGGAATACAACTGTGAACCTCACATCTTATGTCAGGAATTGACCAATATTTATAAAAGAGTAAAGTAATGCCTCTAAATAAGTAAAGAAATAACTTTTAATGGGGAAAATAAAACTTTATTTGATAAAGTTTTATAGATTCAAAATTTAATCACATTTTATTTTGTGACCCAGTGCCAATTATTAGAATATTGGTCATTCTTGTTTCATGTGTTATTTATAAGAGTATATGATGATAAGTATTCCAATGCTATGCATATCAACAATTGTTCCCTAGTCAGACATAAGAGAAAAAAGAAAAGGGATTTTTAGACACCCCCCCCCCCCCAAACAAAAATAAAACCACCAAATGCCCTTTATGCCAAATATTCCATTAGCTTCTTTTGAGGGGGACATTCACAAAATGATTTAACAACAATAAAAAAATATTTCACCCCCATTTCCTTATTATCTAGTATTAGTTTGCTATGGGAGCCCAAACCCTTTACTGAATCACCTAAAACGCGATTCATTTTTACGCTGGGCTTTCTTCACCCTGTCAGCATTTTTCAAACATGAATTGTCTTCCATGTTTTCTTAAAGGCCACTTATGGAAAAGCCTATTTGTTTTGTATGAAGCTTTAAGACAGTATTTAACCAGGTCAAGCACCAAGCCAGAGTTACTATTATTTTCAGCCACTTTATTAACTGTGGGGTTAAACGGCAGGATAGATGTAACACCCATTTCACACGTATGTTGCAATATCAGAGATGCTGATTTTCATTAAAAACATCAGAGCTGAATTCCTTCCAAAGTAAGATGATCGGTAAACTTGGTACCTTGGAAAATGCAGTTTTTAAGTGTCATCATGAATGCTGGTATATTTGTTATGAGCCAACTGTAAATTATCTTTAATATAAACTATAATTTACTGATGTGGTTGCTCTTATCTATATATACTCAAAGTGAGTGGTTTCTCATGTTTAGCAAAATGTTCTTTAGGTAATGGAAAAAATACTTTCATTAAAAAAAACCCCACAAAAATATAAAACAGTTATCATCCCAGCACATATTCTAGTATACTTGTAATTCTGAAGTTATATACTTTTAGAATAAACTTGGGTTTTCAAGCTCTGAGAAGCTTGAGCAGGACACGAAATATATAAATTGAACTCTCTAATGTGTATGTGTATATGTGTGTGTGTACATATTCCTGCTCATTAAAACACTTTGCACCAGCAAAAATGATTTCCAACATAGGTGTTTTGGAGGTAATTAAGTAACTCCGTACAAAAATAAATGCACTTTCTCCTCCTTTCCAGTGACTGGAAAATTTTCATACTCTTAAAATAATAAAAATAACAATCATTTTTAAGAGCAACAAGCCCTTAACTCTTTGCTGGTGCCTGCCATACTGCCTTTCTTTACTCCATTCTTAGCTCTGCTAGTTTCTTCTTATATGTAATGATAAAAAGGGAATGTGGGTGGGTTATCACTTTTGTGTATGTCCCTTTTCCAAATTTCCCTCTCCAAAAAGCCAACCAAACAAACAAAACAAAAAAATAACTCAACAGTGCAACAAAACACAAATAGCATTCCAACAGTTTGGCAAGTGATGCGTTCACCTGAGATTAAGTGATTTTAGGCAGTCAGTAACAAAATGCTGCTTTGCTGTAATAGTAGAAAGGCAACAAATTCTTAAAAGAAACCAAGAAGGTATACAATCTTGACAAAGTCTCTTATTAGCTTCCTCCTCTTATCTCTTTTCCCACATATCTGTTGCGTATCTACTACAGTAGGCTGCAAAACATACAGCAAGAAGGATTGGCTTGAAGGCATTTGATGTTTGTAAATAAATCCACAATAGGATCCAAGCTGAAGAGGTGATACATGGTCAGCCTAGTAGGACATTTCTGAGCATGTGCATACGCAGGTAAAGTCCAGGCTATATTAAATTAAAAAAAAAGTCAGTGCGTTTTTTTCATGTTAAAGTTTTTTCAAAGCTTTCTTTTGTTCCTTGTTGTGCTGACCACAAACAAGTTTTTAAAGAGTATCAAGAGTCTGGCATAAATGGAAAAAAAAAAGCTGTAGTGACATCGGAACTGCACAATGTAAGCATTGAGCATGTGCAAATTTTCAAATCAAAAGAAGGAAATCATCCCTCTTTACAACGTGGTGTCTTGACACGTATGACCATAGGCTAAGAAGACTGCTCTTAATATGTGCCTGTTTTAAAGGAGAAAAGCTTAGATCTTCAAGCATGTTGGAGCAGTCCCAGAATGTTGCTGTAGGCTTCTAAAGCATGATCACTGGTTGTTTCATGTATCTGCCATTTTTCTGGGCAAAAGCAATTCCACTTCCTCTGAAAACGTGTCTCCAAGATACTTCTCTGTCCTCAGCTGGGAAGAGATACAGTTCAGAACCCACATCAAGTTGATCTAACACAGTTCCTTCAACGAGAGGGGCAGGATGGTCTATCATCTGCTGACTGATCAGGATTTGGATCAATCTAAAAACAAAAGTGAAAAAAAAATAGTTATTTGATAAGGTCTAGTAAAAATGCAGCTAATGACTAACATTTTGAGTACCACTGAGGAATTTAATCAGAAAGAACATACGCAGCATTTAAGGGAAGAAAGGATACTAGTATTATCTATAAAGTGTCTTAGATTTAATTACTAGGTTAATAATAAAATTTACAAAGGTATGCCCAAATAGTTCTCTTTTCCAAAAGGTAATGGTGAAATTTTATCAGAGAATGCTGTTTTACTCCACACTTAGTAGGAACGAAGACTCAAATAAACAATGGAAAACATCTTCATAGCAATGATCTCCTTTTATGAAGTATCCCTTTTATCCTTTTACAAAAAAGTCAACTCCTCTCTTTTCTAGGCTTTGAGAAGAGTGCAGTTGTGTAAAACCCCAGAGGGCCTAGAAAAACAATGTGTATCAAGAAATAATGCTGAACCCAAAATGCTCTACAGTCTTCCCACCTTCTCCATTTCTACAGTGACTTTCATATGCACATACATTTAAGCAACGTGAGTATATTTCAGCTGTTTCTCAGCTAGAAAGAGAATTGACATAGGAAGGCAAATAGCTGCCTTTAATACGTTCCTTTTTGTGAGACATCGTTTGGGCAACACCCATTTTTACTTGTATTTAAATGTGGCACAGTCCAAAGTGCCTCAGAAACTTTAGGTAAAACACATTTTTAGAGGAAAAAAAGCATCTACCTTTTAATGACTTAAAAGAGACAAAAAAAATCACTGTAATACAATCTAGAACTCCTCCCCCCATGCGGCTATTAATTAAATCACACTTTGAAACAATTTAGGGTTTTAAAAGTTTTTAAATTCCCTTAATTATCTTAGTTCACTTTAAAAGAAGGAAGTAGAATTTTACTACAAATTGCTTAGATTGTCATTCTTTTAAAATGCCTGTTGTACAGCCAGAAGGCCTCAGATCAAATCAGTAGTGACTGACTTAAGACAGAAACATCAGTGTAAAAATGTAATAAAATCTGTAAGTGGGAGAACATTTTTAACATTGTAAGGGAAATTTTATGAAATAGAATATTAGGATAGAAAACCATAAGAATTTACAAAAACAAATTCTAAATATTCTACATTTCAATGAGTAAAGTGGATCTCCTATTAACCACATTCAAAGGAAAACACACTCTTCTGGCAATGATGTTAAGGGAGAAAAGGAACAATTTCTTGCAGAGTGAAACAATCCCATTATGTCTTATTTAAGAGTAATAATACGTAGTAAAATTGCTAAACTATGATAACCAAAAGGATTAGGTTGATTCCAGTGATTTACAAAACTATTTGGTATTTTGCTGGTATCAAGGGCAACTTTAAAGCCCTTCAAACATATATGTATTTTTAAAAACTTTTTTTAATGTGTATTTATTTTTGAGAGACACAGACAGAGCACGAGCAAGGGAGGGGCAGAGAGAAGGGAGACACAGAATCTGAAGCAGGCAGGCTCCAGGCGCTGAGCTGTCACCACAGAGCCCAACAAGGGGCTCGAACTCACAAACTGTGAGACCATGACCTGAGCCAAGTCAGCGAAGCCACCCAGGCACCCCTGTTCAAACATATATTAAGATATATTCTGAAGTATCCCGAAATTCCCGGCTTTCTACCCTGCCTCCTTGCCTTCCACATGCTGTTTTTCCTGCCTGGACTATATTACTTTTTGAGGACTACTTATTTTGAAGATCTGACTTAATAATCACCTTCTCAGGGAAGCCTTTCCTGATTCCCAAGTCCTAATGAACTTGTTCTCAAATGAACTGCATGCATTCCTATCATACTATTATGGAATATTTCATCTCTAAATTTGTTCTTCTCACTAGTCTGTGAGCTTCTCTCAAGTAAGGGCCATGTTTTATTCACCTACATGCTTGGTAGTCATCAATGGGAGATGAATAGAAATGTTTGTCTAACATGTTTTTGCACATGTTCTTTTCCCCTATGACTGTTAAAATATGCAAGAATTAAACTGGAAAAGGCTGATGAGTAAGATGAATTAAAGCTACTGAATTAATTTATGGTTGCAAAATGCCACTTCTATTGATGCTTAAAATATGAATTAGTCCTGGGGTGCCTGGTTGACTCAGTCTGTTGAGCATCTGACTCTTGATTTTGGCTCAGGTCATGATGTCATGGTTTGTGAGTTCAAGCCCCGTATCAGGCTCTGCGCTGACAGTGCAGAACCTGCTTGGGATTCTCTGTAAAGCTCTCTTTCTGCCCCTTCCCTGCATGTGCTTGCTCTCTCTCTCTCTCTCTCAAAATAAATATAAATAAGCTTAAAAAAATGAATTATTCCTTTAACTGACATTCTGTGAGCATGAGACTGGATCACTATCCCTGTTTCCCCAATAATATGAGTCCTACTTATTAAAGTTAAGAATGAAACTTATTTAAATCTGGACAACCATAATTTAATGCTTAATCCTGTTGTTTTAAATTATTTTTCTAATATGATGCTAATCAAAACTGAACTACGTTTTTAAAAAAGTCTACAATAGTATTTCCCAGGAGAGCTAGCCTATTTCATACTTGAGGAGCTAGTGCTTACCTCTGAATAAAGAGGTGGAGGCAAGAACCGAAACTCCTGGATATAAGCAAACAGTGGTCCTTGAAGCGCTCTCTCAAAGTCATCACAAGCACTCACTGGTGCAAGATTGTTCCGCCTTTGTTCCTCTGTTACCACTTCTGCATAGCTGGGTGGTGCTGAAGGAAAAAGATACACGCAATTCGAACAGCATGTTCTTATGCATGTCAAAATACACAGAATAATAGATATTAAAAAAGAATGTCAAGATAAAAAATATAACTTTTTTTGTTTTGTGATCAAAACTACAGGGATATAGGTTTTAAATCTAACATTAGGGACACATGTACTGTCTGCAGGTATAGACAAAAGTGTATCTATAAAATATTAGAAGCAAAATTATGTTCTTGAAAATATTAAGAGATTAAGCTTAAACATGCATTATCAAATTACCTTCAGGTCTTTCAGGTAGGGATAAACCAAGCCAGTTCATATTCATGCTACACTGACTGCTTACACTTGAGGTTCTGCTACCAAATGGATGTAGAGGAATGGTACCAATGACAAGTGGCAAATTAAGAAATAAATCCATAGCTCCAGGAATATCCACATATACCTAAACATTGAAAAAAGATGTTAGGTTTAGAATTCCAAGTATTATTTCTTTTTTAAAAACTAATAACCCAATTTTAATGTTGAAGCCATCATTTACTTTGTTTCTTAGTTATATATACGTAAAACATACAAAAAAATTTCTCTAGTTACGTATAATACTGTATAGTACGTTTACACGTGAGGTAAACGATTAATTATAAACCAAATTTAGTATTTACATATATTTTTATATATCATATATGAAATATAAAAATCAAATCCTGGATATAAGACAAAATAATATCCTCATGACTTTAATACTAAATAACAACAACAAACCCTTAACTCTATACATACCATTAGTGAATATTCCACACGAATTATGCTACAGTCGAGGATAGAGGGAGAAACTGGTGGAATTTTCAGCAACTTTCCATTCCAGGTATCTGTCTTTCCAGATGATAAGGATTCCCCACGTAAGTTAGCCACAAGCTGTTTTACTTCCTTCATTTTCCCTTTGGCATAGAAGGCCTGTGTTTGGTAAATGGCTGCCTTTGGCACTACCATTCGGGAAGAGCAGTTTTCAATCTCAGCAAATATCTGAATTGATTCACCTAGAGAAAAAAAAATATGTATCTACTGTTAAAAAAGCAGAAAAAGGTAAAACAAACCCAAAAATGTAGATTCTTAAGAACTTAAAATGTAAGTTCATTGCTCTACATGGACTACATGGACAAAAAACTGTCCCAAAAGCAGGAAGTAATTTAGAATTATGAAAAAGAACTACTCATTTACAGTAGCTATTTAAAAATGGACACTACATTCCAATTTATGAAAGAAAACTGAGTTACTTTACCAAAGAATACTATATTATGTTTGCATTTAGAGACATTCCATAAATTTATATATAAAAGCTAAATGAAGGATTGTTTTCCTTGGGAAGCCATCTCATACGTACCTGGGGTATAGCCCTTCCTTTCGATTTTGGCACTTAAGGATATTGGGCCTGAGGTACAGAACCAGCAACAGAGAGTCTTTTCTTTTGTGCCTGCTTGGGGTGACTGTAAGAAATAAATTTGGAGAAAAAGATCAATGCATGAAATTGGGACAGTAACAATGTTTTAATAATAAAAATCCCAAATTCTTGGAGAATTAAAATTAAAAGCAGTGTTGCTTTTTTCCTAAGTGTATCCAAATGTACTTCAAAAAAAACCTAACTGATGGCTCCTGAATTATACAATTATTTTTGTTGATATATAAATTTCCATTCAATTAAAAAAAGGGGTACAAGGTTTAACATCACATTCCATAAACATAGTTTTACATATACAGTAATTAAAAACTAACCATCCAAACAAACAAAAAAACCCTTTCCACATGAACTGCCTTTAAAAAAAAAGGCAGCTTAGAAAGCAGTTTGGTTATAATCCCAAATGTTAACATCTTTCTTTAAGAATGTAACAATCAATTATGTGAAAAAAGGAAAACTCTCATTTTTAATGTTATTTGCTTGAAGATGTTATCATTTGTTTAAACCAAGTAAGTTTTTAAAGTCAAATTTGAATCTTGTGGAAAAATGCAATTAAAAAGAATTGCTTTTAAAATGGAATTGTTTTTTCATCAAAGTGACAAAATCTCCCCAACATTTGACAACTATCCCTATGTTGGAAGAATGCAATGCGAATTTTAGATTATGATCTTTTCATGGTAAGTGATATGGTCTTATAATAATAACTGATACTACTGTTCCTCTCCTGCTAGAATTATCCAAGGAACAGATCTATTTTTTGTTATTGTTATCTTTTGAGTAAGAGTTATTTCATACCATATGCTGAAGTTATTACAATGTCAGAAAATATGAGCATACTTTTTGCTAATTTGTGTGCTCGACTGTATTTTTAAAATAAATATTAAAAAATAAAGTTATGAATTTTAAAATAAATCACAATTTAAAATTTATACGTATTGCATAGTTTAGGTGATTATTCTTTAATATTTATATGCTGAAAACAAGAATGAAGAATTCGGTCAATTCTTACCAGTAATGAAGGAGTGTTGATATCTATATGCTCAAAGACTGTAAATTCCTTCTTTAATTTTACTGGTAGAAGCCAAGGCCTGTGCAATTCGGCTTTCACCCAATAGCGCACACTGCCATGTCGGCCTTCGAATGAGGTAGCAAGTGGTCTGTGCAGAATATAAAGTTCAATATATTAATTTTATACCTCTTTTTAATAATTATACAGCAGGTCAGCATATAGAAGTGTTACTACAGGGCACTGTTTATTATCAATGAGGTATCAAACATAGAATTTTTTTAATTTCCAAAGGGATAAGTCATTGGGGGAAAAAAATCTTCTGTTTTCCAAATGACAATAGCTAACAGTTAATATTATAGTAATTTTGCTTAAAAAAGCCAGAAGAATACAATCCCTTTAAACTAAGAAGAAGCTACTTTTAATGCTGGTGGCAAAATTATGCAAGTTTGGAAATGAACAATTCTTGAAATATCAAAAGTTTAATCTAAAAATGAAGTTAAGAATGGTTTAAGTATTTCTATTAAGAAATTCTACCCACTGGCTAGAAATCTCTTTTTGTAGTAACTAATTAAGAAGGTCTAGAAAAGGCATTGGCCATTTGTTATAATTTTAAAAAATTTGCATTTTATAGGTCTACTGAAACTCTAAAAAGCTGGTTTCCCATTTCCTAGTTTACTCATATTCTAACTCTTTTTGGCCAGGTTTTCTAACTTTATAGGTTTAAAAAGAAAAAGAAACATTTCTGTTAATCTGTGTCAAGAAAATCAGAAGTGTTTTTCAATTCTCCCAAATTTTATTAATTGTGGAAGGTTTTATTTCGGTAGGCTTAGTTTTTTTTTTTCTTCTTTCATAATTTCCTTAGAAAAATGCCCAGGGTTCAGTTATGTATAAGGTAAAGTGCTAACTTAGATTAGCATGAGAAGTAGTGTTGTTTTTACAGATATTTTTGTATTTTAGACTCCTGTATTAATGTGTATAGCACAGAAAAATAAAATGCAGTATTTATGTTAGTTAGTCTTCCAGACTTTATTTTGAATGACCTTGGTTTGGGGTGCCTGGGTGGCTCAGTCAAACATCTGACTCTTGATTTTGGATCAGGTCGAGACCTCACGGTTTGTGGGATTGAGCCCCATGTCCGGCT
The DNA here is from genome assembly GCF_028018385.1 of Neofelis nebulosa. NCBI lineage: Eukaryota > Metazoa > Chordata > Mammalia > Carnivora > Felidae > Neofelis > Neofelis nebulosa. Next base: position 86,385,356 of record NC_080782.1, on the reverse strand, counting down.
CTGAGCTGACAGTGCAGAGCCTGCTTTGGATTCACTCTCCCTCTTTTTCTCTCAAAATAAATAAATAAATATTAAAAAAAGTTAAATGACCTTGGTTTACAGATTTTTAAAAAACATATAAATATTAAATTACCTTCACCCTGAAAAATATTCAGGCCCAGTATTAGCATTATATTCACACTTGCAGTATGTCTCTTAAAAAGTAGATTAGGGCATGGAGGAAATAGAATATTCTGAAAAATACCATTTATGAACTATTCGCATGTAACTCAAGTACTAGAATTATCAAAGATATTAAAAAATTGAGGGGAGTATTTTTTTTTTAACGATCTATTTTTATGTTAAAAATAAACCACTTCTTTTCTTCTTCCATACTATATTCCAAGCCTTATATTTAGGTACATGATGGGTGTTTCCTTTTAAGTTCAGATCATATAGTATCTCTTTTGGGACCTTTTCAATTAGCTCTTTGCACAGAAGCTGAATCCGTATCTAAAGAACATCACTTCTAAAGTCAATCTATTCCTAATTTTTATCTTTTTAATTTACTGCTGTTGGTTAGCATTAGCAGAAAAGACTTGATATGTTCTATGTTTCTGCTAGTACCAATTGATGATGAATAAAGTACTTATAAAATGCTTACTATTTGAGCAGAATCTTCTAATTCACTCACGTTAGGTGAAATACTATTCAAGTTTTAAAAACCTCACAGATCTTGAGACAAAGTACTAAGAATTGAGCTTTGCTTTCTATAATTTTGCCAGGCTAGATTAAAAAGTAGCTACTTCTTTCAGTGTATTGTTTTCCTCTAGCAACATTCAATAATGAAAAGGGTTTTTTTTTTTTAAACTAAAAATATTTAAATTTAGAATAATTTTAAAAGAATGGAGGTTTATGAAGAATGCCTGTTATAATACTTACGTCTGTGGAAGCTCGAAGCTGAATGCATATTCATGCCTTCCTGAATGAATAGTGTTGAAGCCTTCTTCGGAATTATCATCATCTTAAAACAAACAGAAAAAGGAAAAAGAAGCTTGACGTTAAACCTTTACACACTCCTCATAGTGGCATAACTTTAAAGATACTCCTATAATAATTAAGGCCACAAGCTTTGTAGTCTGAGAGGTCTTAATGCCAATTCTTACTTTGGTTACTTCCCCTGGGTGAAATACAAATCCTGAGACTTCAGTTGCCTCATCTGGAAGATGGGGATAATTAACACTTCTACCCCAAAGGCAAGTATTTTAATGGTATATGAGCCAACTCTACAGGATCATATAGTACATGCTCAACAAAAAGAGGAAGAGCTCAAATTTCACACTAAGATGTTATCTTGGTCTCCAATGGTTTAAGCTTATTATGAGACATATAATAAAAACTGGGTAAACCTTTCAAGTCTGTCAGTTTTGATACAGATGAAATGAATAATTCTAAAACCATTAGAAAACTTTGTCAAATGTTGACGTTAAAAAGAAAAACGGAACAGTGATTTTAATGTCAGTTTCAAAGCTAAAAATAAAAATTCTTTATTGACCCTAAAATGATGACCACACTCAGTTTGTCCTAGCAACAGCTAAAAATTTGCATACATATATTAAAAAAACCCTTAAATAGCTTTAAGATCTTTTAAAGGTTGCCTGCTTACGGGGAAACATGTTCTACATCCTTGAAAAATGAACTCCAATTAGGTTGTTTCCAATTTCCAGATGAATGACCTTTCATTTTATAACCAATTTCTTTCGGCCAAAGAGCTTATTTTAAAAATTTCTCCATAATAAATATACTTAATGAAAATACGGGCGGGGATTCTGGATTCTTAAAATGACTTTTCTTAGCCTTCTAAATATTATAATTACATAAATGTCTTATTATTAACGTACTTTTTAGTGTAGACACCATCATTTACCACGAGAGGAGACGAGATTGGTAAAATCATTTAACTTTCCCTCACCAAAAAGTATCGAAGGTACACAAAAAACGTGATGCTTCCCTTACATCAAAGGGAGAAAAGGAAAAAAGCGCGTCTATATGTGGATACTTTTATTCAAAACCCACGATGATTCCCTCATATCTCAGCACTATTTTCCTCGTCCCCTGTGCAAATCCTCTGAAAGAATTTCAGCACTGAAAATTGGCTGGTGAGTTGGGGGCCATGTACACTCGCTCCCCTCGAAGGCGCCCAAAGTTTGCCTTCCTCTCCTTTTCTTCCCTTCTCTCTCCCTTTTTGTGCCAGCTCAGCAGTCTCATTGAGGCGAGCTGCGGCGGCCGCGCCGTGGTAAACAAGTGCCGGGCTGTCAATCAAGAACTAGACCGGAGCAGGAGAGGACCGGCCTAAACCGGCGCGAGCAGATCCCAGCCGGCCCGCCCGCGCGCCGCCGCCGCCCGCGCGACCCGCTATACATACGGCATACGTCGCGCGGCGCTCGCGCTCGCGTTCGCGCAGCCTACCCTGCTGGACTGGGGGCGGGGCGACCGCACCGCGGCGCTTCCGCTTTACACGCCCCAGCCGGTGACCGGTTCGATCTGGCTCGGGCCACCCTGACACCTTTACAGTTGCGGTGAGGGAAACTGGGGCGGGGTGGGGGGTGGGCAGGGCTGCATAGTCCCTGGGAAACAATGGGGAGGGGCCAGGGAATACTCGCCAAGGTCCCGACCCCAGCTTTCGTTGTCAGTGGCACTTTTCCCTCTCCTCCTGGCCAGCCTTTACGGTCAGTCCCTCAGGTCAAATCAAGGTAGCCGGTCTGGGGACTGCATAGGTCCACACAACACGCTTTGTTTGAGCTCAGGGAATGCGCGTTTACAGAGGCCAGCTGACATCTTCCAGCCGAGAACAGGAAAATGGGGTCCTGCTAACCCTGCCTACCCAAGTTCCTTCAGAATAGAATTGTCAGCTGAAGTTACGCCCAGGGCCGTTCGGCACCTGTAAGGCCAGCAGGAGCTTCTCCCCCTCTACTCTGCTGAAACCCAAGATCGTTTTCTTTGGGGTCCCCAAGCAAGCCGAGGTGAGGGGCGACAACATTCCGTGACATGAACCACGGCGCCTCCACAACCTCGGGGAGGGATGCAAGTACGGGCGGGGGCGGCCACTCTGGAGGGACCTTTACCGGCGCACGCCGGTTCCAAGCCTCGCCCCAACCGGCGCGAGCCCACTCTCCCCACCCGCCCGCGCCCAATCCAATCAGAGCCTGGCATCGCCTTAGCAACAGGCTAACAAACGCGGCTCCGCCTATCGCCGGTCGCCCGGGGCGGGGTCTCAGTTACCAGGCTAGTTTGAGAGGTCCCACTTTTAAGTCATTGAAACTATTCCAGCTAAGAGCTCGTCCGCGCCTTGCAGGGGTTGAGGGGCATCTCGTTGGGGTACGGGGTACATAATTTTCTTTACCGTGAAATCATCGAGTAACTAATCAAACTGCGTTTGCCCCCATAAATCGTTATTCTACTTTTATCCCACTGCAAACCTCAGCTCCTTAAAAACCTTTGTTTCCTAACCGTTTGATAAAAAGCTGCAATGTCCAGAAAGGTTCAAACACAAACTCGTGTGCCTGCTTCTCAACAAATACCAAAGCTGTCATTAGGTATTTACATTTAACATCAGTCTTACTGCTCAGAAGGATTAACTAGAAATTATTTCAGAATACAAATGACCTATGTGTAACCATGAAAACCCAACCAAAGAACTGATTTCATCTTAATCTATTAAAAAAAAAATGAGTTAAATGCTGTAACTCCCAAGCATCCTTCATTTCGACACTTGCCTTAGTTCAATTAGCACTTCCTCAGGGATGTATATTTTTTAATATTAAAAAAGGTAAAGATGTCCTGTACTTTTTGAAAATCCTCAACATTTGAACTAAATACTGCATGAAAAAGGAGAAGCATAAAATTACATAACCAGTTTTAACATTATATTCTTCTTCGGCTAGGAATTAAGTCATCGCCACCACCTGACGCGTGTAACCAATCTGCTGAGAGCAGAACAAGCGCCCCTCCTCACCACCCCCCAGAACTGGTCCGAAACAGGATTGAACCGCTTCTAACAAAGGGTGGAAACTTAGAAAAACAAGCTTAGAGTCTCCTATATTTCCACAATGTAACCACTTAAACAATAGATTGGAAATCTTAGGACCCCTTCTCCCCTTGACAACCCTTCATCTTCCTTTTCTAACCAAAAATCAAATCCAATGTGCCGAATACTTTTCAATTCCATTTGACTGGCACAGGTTTCATTGAATGCACGTTCCAAAGTTAGGCATCATACTCGGAAAAGAAAATTACTGACCCGAAATGGCTTCTAAAACTGATTTGAAACCTATCATAATGATAGACACTATCCTTTAAAATAGAGAATGCTTGATGTAAATTTATAAAGGATCTGGAAAGAATAAGGAAAAAACACGTGGGGTGTTGATGCCATATGTCAAAATAAGCCACAGAAATCCTTTATCAAAGAACAACGATCAATTCTTTAAAATATTTTGCGTGTCAATACTAAAAATGAAAACCACCTATTTACCCACTTAAAAATGTTACTCCATTTCTTCACTGAAGCTTAGTTTTTTAAGATCTAAGGTTGCAGAGTACAAGGGAAAAAAATCGAATATTGGACTGCAGATTTTAGCAATTCATTTGAAAACTTATTAGTAAAATTATTGAATGAGATTTAAGTAGAATTTACAAGTAAGATAGAAATGTATTCCAAGTGCGTATGGCACAGACCAAGCCGGGTATAGACAGAGGTAGTTGAATAAGTGCAGTTTGCAGTCACTTTGCAGATGCCTGCATGCATTACGGCTTAACACACGATGAATGTCAAGGAGAATCCCAATCTTCCAACTTTGCTAATCTTTATCAAACTGCTATGTGTTATGCCAGGAGTAGAATTAACACGAATTCAGGAAAATTGAAAAGGTACTTTTCAAAGAAAATCAAGGTCTAATGATTTCTGTATAATATAAAAACTTACCTCTTTCGTGTCCAATTAAGATGTCTTTATGGTTGAAATATTCTACTTCTTCAGTGTAATTCTGTGTATAGGCAGTATTGGAGCCGGCGTTTCTTGACTCGGTCCAGCGTACTTTCGCATGTCCTCTTGCATGAATTTTAAGAGATTTTACTCTGATTTCCCCAGTAACTTCTAAATTCACCCTTCCTGAGACTGTATCCCCACTAGAATACACAGGGACATTGCTGTCATTAAGACAGTCAAAGCTTATTGTCAAACTCTTCACCTTTCCCAGCACCATGTTTATAACAAAATCTATAAAAATATAATGTAAGACAAAAAAAGTCAAGATCACATATAAAATGTGATCTTCACCTAACACTGATCGATGTCTTTGCCGTGCAAAAAGCTTGCAGGCAAGATCAGTGATTCTTTACAAATAGTTCATTGAGATTTCTTAAAAAGTCAGGGCAGCACAGAGGCTGCTGCTCCACGATTCTGCTAGTCTCAGTGGTCTCCTTACAAAGACGGGCGGCTGGAGGCTGCCAGCTCACTTTAAGAGCAGCTTTGTGAAAAACAACCCCAGTGCGCATGCGCACGCCGCGGCTGCTGTCCGCCCTCCCTGCGCGTCCCCTCCCGCGCCCGGCTCGCTCCCTCGCTCGCTCGCGGGTACAGTAGGTGTACAGCTAAGGGAAGAAGACACGGGCTGTCGGGAGGCTGAACCTGACTTCTCTTCATTGTGGGCTCCTATTGGTAGGCAGGCTACCGTAAACCCTCGACGTGCTATCTGGAGCCCCTTACCGAGCACACTCTAATAGATAATGAAAGAGTGGGGCACTGGGGGACAAGCGCCGGGTGGGGAGATGTTTGCAAAACCAAGTAGGGATAAACTGCTGAGTGACCAGACCGAAGCGAGCGTTACCGGCGCTGCAGGGTTTTGCCCACTACTTGGATGGAAGGAGGAAAAAGTGATGTGTGAAGAAAGATGGGGGAAGGGGAGAAACCGGTTGGGCAAGCGGCTGGTTGCCGAGCATAATCTAACGAATTTCAAAAAAAAACGTAATAAAAACTAGACAAGAAACAATGTTCGTAGACAAGAGCATTCTTGGCTTGGATTATTTAAAAGACCAGTGCGTTGTAGGCAGAGTGGAAGGGAGCTCAGTCGAGGCCAAAGGAGCCTTACAAGAGAAGACCAGAAGGAGCAAGAAAGAGAGGCAACTATGATCAATAGTTTTTTTTTTTCTTCTTCTTCTTTTTTTAATCAATAGGTTTTGCTTACTCCTCGACTGCTTTTTCTTCCATCTCTTAATTAGATAGAAACGAAAAGCAACCAAGTTGTTTGCATGATGACGCCAGGGGGGAAAAGGCCTGACCACTTCCTAGAAGGAAGAAAAGAGGCTTTTTAAAGACACCACCTACAGCTAGATTTGCAGGGTATGACATGATTACAACTCCTGTGTCCAGAGGATTAAAAATAGAGTTTGGCCTTAAAAAGTACCACTTTATAAGAGGCAACATGACATAGTGTTTTAACTGACCTCATGTTCACAACAGAATCGAAAATCTTTGTTAGAAATTAGTGAAGCCTGTAAGATGGTTTTTAAAAAGCATGATGTGGTATATAAATAGAGCTTAATTTTGTAAAGTTCTAATATTAATTTTTATAAGTCCAACGGTCTTAGACTGTTCAACATTGTAATCCTCTTAATCAAAGACAAGTAAATTTATATTGTGAACATTTTGGTAACAAATGGCAATGTTTTCATAAACTCACACTGGGATTCAAAGCATAACAGCATAAACTTTTCTAGATTTTTGCAATCAACAGAGCTGCTTCTAAGAGAAATGTAGATGGAAAAATAGGAATCTGGAACTATATATTCATAATTAAATACACTGGAAGATTTTTGACCGCTCTCATTGGTTTACTGTTTTCTTGCTTTTTGGGGAAGAAACAATTTCGTTGGATTTTAGTTGACAAGGTAGTTATCTTGGCTTCAGCATTATATATAAATATGCAAATTATTTGGAGAGTTAATGGGCAGGCCATTTATCTCTAATAAAGTTTAGATGGCTATGCTTAAAACTGAATTTGTGTATCTGAGTGGGAAACAGCCTTTTTTCTTTTTTTTTTCCCTCTTGGTTGACACCTGGTGGAAATTCATTCTGGTTGTTCAAGTAGTTGGAATTTTGTACTAGCTTTGGTAACAGATACTACTTGGGTTTTTTTGCCACCTAGTGGTAAAATGGTGAATTTGCTAAAATGTCAGCTTCTCAGCTTTAGGGTCAAATGATACTTGTGAAGCATTCAAATGACATTGGGCAAGAAATGGATTTAAAAGTGCAGTACACAATGAGGACTTCATTACTAAATTTGTTTTAAACACCTCAGGGCTCGTGAACAATGGCTAAATTGTTCAGAAGTTTAAGTAAAAATTTTCTTGTCGTAATATAACTTCTATCTGAAAAAATAAGAATCAGTTTTTTAAATGAACTAGAATTGCATTTAATCAGAAAGAACCCTAAGAGATTTACTTGTAGTTTCGAAAATTGTTTTACCACATTAAATGATTCATTCATGGGGCTATAGGGCATTATTACTTCTCTTAGAAGCTTTTAGGATATTGTAAATTACTGTCTTTATTACTTACTTTGCTATTTCTCTTTATTTTCTCTCTGTGTCTTCATAAACACTTCCTAAACACCTCTTAAACTAATTGACAAGTTGCCAGGAAATTCTTATCCCCTGTCACTTTTACTTAAGATTCTGCTCATTTATCCTAATTATCACCTTTCTTTGATTTGGATTTGGTCATGTAACTATTTAAGTGTCTAAACTTGAGTTTACTTGCTTTACTTGCTTCATTTTGTTTACTTCCTCCTATTTGTTCAAACTCTGGAAACACCAGAAACAAACAAACAACAAACAACCCTGGCACCTTTAAATTCCTGTTTGTGTTTTCAGTTTTTTAAAAATTTATTTATGTGAGTAATATCTACATCCAGTATGGGGCTCAAACTCACAACCAGAGATCAAGAGTCTCATGCTCTTCCAACTGAGCCAGCCAGATGTCCCTTTGTTTTTGTGTCTAAAAGGAAAAAAAAAACACTTTGACTAAATTTTGGACTAAATGTTTTCTCTTGTGGCTTTTGTAACCTCCCCTTTTCAAAACTCCTTGTCTAAAACTCTGCCTTTGAGATAACTTGAAAAGTACTTTAGGTGTTTTCTTGGTCTTCTGGACTTGTCTTACTGGGCCCTTATTGTATTTTGCATTAAGTTTAAGCTATTCATCTTTACCACTAAGGCTCTTTCCTACTGCACTCCAGCCTACGTCTCCTATGCCTTCTCCTCCTACTCCTCTGCTGACTCTCTATACTCCTGTCAAGTGCATCTTCTGTCCCCTTTGTTAGCCTGTCTCGCTGTTGCCAGTGTGCAGTTGCATGCCGTTTTCTGTGCCCAGAACAACATCTCACTGCTGTTAACTCCTTTCCCTTCTTCTAACCCCTCTACTAGACTCAGTTGGGCACAACTGAATAAAATTCCAAGTAGGCAGAATAACTAGCTCCCCCTTCCCTTTTTACAACTTCTTCAGAGCTTAAGTAGAAATCCCTCTTTATGGTATTTGTTCCTTGGATTTTAAATTCGATGGCTGTTCCACCTTACTGTACAAAGGATTAAACTCAAGCTCAAGAACTCTATCTAAAACTGACAAATGATGATCACTATCAAGATATTTTGTATTCATGTGGTAAGTAAAAATTACTGCCAAGTCTGGAGATTTTTACATAATATGTCATAGTGCTCAATATTATTAAAAAAACACCAAGCCATCTCAACAGAAAGTTTTCATGTATGATTGTAAGAAAAACCACACCAGGAGCCAGACCTATTCTTAAAAAAAAAAAAAAAAAAAATGAAATCCATGTTTAATCCTTATTTCAACTAACACTTGATTGTCTTACGTAGTGTAGAACTAAGGGTGTTTGGTTTTTGTTTTCTTTTTGTTTCAATTTCATATTTCAGGATTTTGTGAATCTGACTTAACTCTTTAACATCCTCAAAATACAATGACTTTGGTGCAAAGACTGGAGGCAAGATTTGCTATGTTATTAGCAAAATAAGTGAGTTTTTTTATATTTGATAGTGAATTAGATGGTGTATTTATGTTCTTCATACTTAATAGACATTCAAATGTATTCTGAATTTCATCATAAATTTCAGTTCCAAATTTCTATTTCTGTTCTCCCTCCTCATTAAGATGTAGTATGTGTTATGTGAACACCAGTTGATCTTTTATTTTTGATGTCTTTTTTTTTTAAAGTATGTTTTTTTTAAAGGTTATTTTATTTATTTAGAGAGAGAGGGAAAGAGAGAGAGCGAGCATGAGCTGGGTAGGGGCACAGGAAGAGAGAGAGAACCCCAAGCAGGCTCTGTGCTATGCAGGCTCTGCACTATCAGCACAAAGCCTAACTCAGGGCTCTATCTCACTAGCCATGAGACCTTGACCTGAACCAAAATCAGGAATCCAGTGCTTAACCAACTGAGCCACCCAGGTACCCCTTGATTTTTTAATTTACAGTAAAGTCATCCATAATTCTATCCACCCAGATATACCACTGTTAACATTTTGTTACATTTCCATCTAGATAAACAACTAATAAAGAATTATTAATAATAAGCATTATTGCATTGCTGGTGAAGTAAAGACAATGATTCATATCAATTAAAATTCTCTGACAACAGATTTGATTAGTGGCTCCAAGGGAAAATCTCTTGAATGAATTTGTAACACTTAGGTCCTGCTAAATTAGATGACTTGGTAAAGTTTATTCATGTAGGCTTGAGTGGCATCGGGCCTATGGGGAGAATCAGAAATGCTAAGTTTCTTTTTTGAACTATTTTATGACTTTTGACCTGGCACAACTTTATGTAATGAATGTAAACAAAATCTAATTATAATAGCTAACATTTTCTGATGATTACTGAGTTTTAGTGGAAAGTATAAGTGAATGCAACAAGTTCTCAGTTTTTTTTTACCTGAAATTCATATTTTGCTAAATGGAATTTCATATTCGATATCTCACTTAGAGAATATTGCCTTTCCAGTCATCTACATTTTTTTTCTGTTGATGAAGAGGATCCTTATTATTGATGATTTTTACAACCCGAAACTTATTATTTACTGTCACTATTTTTTCAATACTGTTTAATGGAAGCATTTTCCAAGGGTCTGTTATGTAAGGTTAGTTTTATTTATTGTTGTTTATTATTATGTTATCATACTTAAAAACTGTAAAAAAAATTATTTCTTCTCATTCATTTGAATCAGCTTAGTTTTCCTGTTACTATTTTTTCTGTTGTTGAGGAATTTTACTTGTTATCCCATTGAAGAAGTAGCCATGATGGAGGAAGAGTTTGTTGAGAAATGCTGTAAGGAGGAAAGGCAGTTTAAAAGTTTGCTGCATCCAGAACTCTAAGTGTTTCAAATGATCTTTTGTTTCAGAGTCAGGAAACAAGTTACATGATAGCTAAGCTTTGAAATCACACATTTAATCTGTGACTTAGTAAATTCACATGTGGCTTAATCAGGAATTGGTTTTATATTTTTTGTTTTTGTAACATGAACATTTTTCTTTTAGTTTATGAATAAGCTACTTAAATCAATGCATTTCAGTGGAAACTTGAGGCAACTGAAATTTTCTGCCCCAAATTGATATAAAATTGATATGTAATTGATATAGTCAGTTGATAATTGGTTTTTGTAGAGCGTATGAATTTCCAATTATTTTGCTGTGGAGAATCTGGTAGGACCTTAATGCTTTAATATTTTAGACTTTGAAACATATATCTCTTTGAAACATATAACTCTTCAAAACTCTTTGAAGAGTTTTGTGGATATGGGGTACACATGCTGTTGTGAAGATGCACAAAGCATCTGAAGTGAGGAGCAGAATTAAATCATTAATAATCTACAAATTGGGGCACCTGGGTGGCTCAGGTCATGATCCCAGGGTAGTTGGATTGAGCCCTGTGTGAAGCTCCATGCTTAGCGTGGAGCCTGCTTGGGATTCTCTCTCTCTGAACCGCTCCTCTGCTCCTGCTCTCATGCTCTCTCTCTCTCTCAAATTAAAAAAAAAAAATAAGTGAGTAATTTACAAGTTGAAATAATATAGTGTATCTTTGTCTTTAGAAAGTGGGAGTAATGTTTTAGTAAAGTCAAAATAATTTTGTAACATACGGGTTAAAGACAAAATTAGGAAGCTAGAGTAGATTGAATTTTACCTACTAATTTTAATGTCCAAATCATCTTTTACACTCTTACAGATAAGGAATACTTTATTTCTGCCAATGGGCCCCTTGAGTGGGAGAAGCCTTTTAACTCTAATTTTTCATTTATTTTTGTCTTTTGATATTATTTCAATCTGTTTTGGTGAAACTTGGTAGAAGCTCTAGAAAGATAAACGTATAAGAAGATACTGAACTTAGCCTGACCTCTCCCCTTAGGCTTTTCTGCAAATGAAGAGGAAGGAGAGAAGAACCTTTTAGAAAGAGTCGCTTGATAAATAAGTGGCCAATGGCAGGGGAATGATTGTCAAATAGAGTCATGATCCTAAAAAGGATAAGGTGAGAAGAACAAATGGTCATTCTCTTACTGTTTCTAGCACAAGCCTTTCTCATTGTCATGAACTTCAATGTTTTTGTATTCTAATCACATTATTTTTTTCTGTCTCTGCAGTGATCACTCTAAATGAAATGAAGTGTTGGTTGCTGGCTTGGAGACAGCAGCGGCCAATAGTTAAGAGGACAAAGCCAATTAAGTGAACTCTTGAAAAATCACCAAAACATTGGTAAGTGAACTCTTGAAAAATCACCAAAAAATCACCAAATCTTCAGAGAGTAGTGTGAGGGTGAAGGGCAAGAGATCTGTCTCTGGGAGGATATGGAGACAGAGAAGGATGACAGGAGAGTTACGGTCTTCTCAAGACATTTCTCAGTGGTCAGGCTCACATTCAAAGAGTGGACATGGCACAGGCATGACTAAAGAAAGTCAGGGAGACTTTTCATGGGATCAGGAAGCCTGTCTGATAACTGAAAATGGGGCAGGGGGGCAGGCTAGGTGGGATGAAACAAGTTTTTCTTTTAGAGGTATATAGGACATACATACATTGGCCAGGAATTCCAGAAACCACCAGCTTGTTTGCTAGGTGAGGGGTGTGTGTGAGAGAGAGAAAGAGATCACCGTTAAAACAATCAGAATACTAGCATATTTTATGGCAGCCACTGTGCTTTCTGCTCATTATCTTATCTGGTCCTCTTAACAGCACTATGAGGTAAATACTATTGTATCCATCCTATAAACAAGGAAACCAGCTTGGAATAATGAAGTAACTTGTCCATACTCCCACAACTAGTAACAGATGGTACTAGGATTTGAATCAATTCTCTTAATCAGTAGGCCATGCTGAAAGCCAGGCAGTAGACTTATTTATCAGTAAACCTCCAAGAAGGCTTCTGTAACCATCCTCTCCTCCCTAGTTTGGATTATATGTTCCTCTTCTTTGTTCACAACACCTTTTAATGCTTATTTTTGAGACAATGCAAGAAACAGAGTGCAAGCAGCGGAGGGGCAGAGAGAGAGAGAGACACAGAATCTGAAGTGGGCTCCAGGCTCTAAGCTGTCAGCCCAGAGCCCGACATGGGGCTCAAACTCATGAACCGTGAGATCATGACCTGAGCTGAAGTCTGACGCTTAACCTATTGAGGCACTCAGGCGCCCCTCACAACACCTTTTGAAAACTTTGTTTCTTAACAATATTTTGTGTGGTTTATTTTACTGTGTCTTCCATGCCCTCACTTTTTTTTAAGTTTTTTTTTCTTAATGCTTCTTTATTTCTAAGAGAGAGAGACAGAGAGAGAGAGAGAGAGAGATAGAGAGGGAAAGTGTGAGTGGAGGAGGGCAGAGAGAGAGGGAGACAAATCCGAAGCAGGCTCCAGGCTCTGAGCTGTCAGCACAGAGCCTGATACAGGACTCGAAGTCATGAACTGTGAGATCATGACCTGAGCTGAAGTCGGAGGCTTAATCGGCTCAGCCATCCAGGCGCCCCTCAGGGGTACTCTTATCTAGGGCTCAAGTGTTAATCATTTTTATGTCTGCAGTACTTAGCATAGTGCCTGGCACATAATACACACTTAATAAATTGTGTACTGACATGTGGTAAGTTGATAAAGGAATGTTATCTTTAAGCAATTTTCCATTGAAAGATTGTCGAATCTTATGGGAAGTTTTTCTAGATACCCACATGAAACCACATGAGGCTGATGAATTAAAAATAAGATATAAGTTCAGGGGCAGCTGGGTGGCTCGGTCGGTTGAGCGTTCGACTTTGGCTCAGGTCATGATCTCACAGCTCATGAGTTTGAGCTCTGTGCTGATGGCTCAGAGCCTGGAGCCCGCTTCGGATTCTGTATCTCCCTCTCTCTCTGCCCCTCCCCCACTCGCACTCTGTGTCTCTGTCTCAAAATAGATAAACATTAAAAAAAAATTAAAAATTAAAAGAAAATAAGATATAAGGTCAAACCATCATTTTATAAGTGTGTGCTGATTGCCTCAAGGTCATCATCATGATGTATTTATTGTCCGATCCCAGTTGAAGTAAACTGCCTTTACTAAAGTAAAGATTACTGCCTTTATTAAAGTAAAGTTTTATGGTTTTAAAGTAATAATCATATTAAAATACATATATCACTTTTCAGCATTTTTCTACTTTTATTGGATACATTATTTACAATTAATGAACAAAGAATCTTCCAGCTTGCTTTTGATTGCTTAGGAAAAATGCTGTTGTGTGCCATAGCAGAGAGCAAAATACCTGACTATAAGAATTTGGGAAACTTAAATGAAACTTGCTTATCTATATTTTTAATATAGTTTCATATCTGCCATTTAATAGAAGTATTTTGAACAGATTTGCAAGTAGGTCATAGAAATCAAAGATCTTGATTTTGTAATATTTTATTTGCTATATATGTATTGAGATTATGTGTAGGTGATACCTATCTTAGAAATTAAAATCAGGGCGCCTGGGTGGCTCAGTCGGTTAAGCGGCCGACTTCGGCTCAAGTCATGATCTCGCGGTCCGTGAGTTCGAGCCCCGCGTCAGGCTCTGTGCTGACAGCTCAGAGCCTGGAGCCTGTTTCAGATTCTGTGTCTCCCTCTCTCTGACCCTCCCCCGTTCATGCTCTGTCTCTCTCTGTCTCAAAAATAAATAAACGTTAAAAAAAAAATTAAAAAAAAACCCAAGAAATTAAAATCACTAAAAACATTTCTGAAGACAAACACTTTTCATTTATAAGTTTGGTAAATTTGACAGTCAGGTATTTGAAAACCTGGTCATTGAAAAAATATATTGGGGCACCTGGGTGGCTCAGTCGGTTAAGCGTCTGACTTTGGCTCAGGTCATGATCTCGCGGTCCGTGAGTTCGAGCCCCGCATCGGGCTCTATGCTGACAGCTCAGAGCCTGGAGCCTGCTTCGGATTCTGTGTCTCCCTCTCTCTCTCTGCTCCTCCCCCATTCATGCTCTGTCTCTCTCTGTCTTAAAAATAAACATTAAAAAAAAAATGAAAATATTAAAAATGAAAATATATATTATTTAAAAATTATTTTGCATATATTTTCAAAATTTTTTTTATTTTTAAGAACAGTGAAATACTTAGATTGAAAACACTACAATATTTGCTGTGGAGAAACAGAACTTTGTGGATTTATGAATGGAAATGAGATATAACATTCTGGATTCTTACAAGAGAGCAGAAAGTATGAGCAATGGTAAGTGCTGTGGATTATTTTTTGAAAAGTTTTTATCCAAATACCAGTCAGTTAACAGAGTGTAATATTAGTTTCAGGTGTATGTTACAGTGATTCAAGACTTCCACATAACACAAGTTATGTACTCATCACAAATGCCCTCCTTAATCCGCATCACCTATTTAACTCCTCGCCCTACCCACCTCCCACATGGTAACCATCAGTGTGTTCTCTGTGGTGAAGAGTCTGTTTCTTGGTTTGCCTTTCTCTTTTTCTCACCTTTGCTTGATTGTTTTGTTTCTTAAATGGCTGTGGATTAAATGTATGTGTATAAATTTAACTTCTGAATGGTGAATTAATTTTCCTTTAATAAATGAAAGAAAAGTTCTGAGGATGTGTTTAATGTATTATCTTGCATATTTTTTAAAACTTAGTTTTATTTATTTTGAGAGAAAGACAGAGAAAGCAGGTGGAAGAGGGGCAGAGAGAGAGGGAGACAGAGAATCCCAAGCAGGCTCTGTAGTGTCAGTACGGAGCCCGATTCTGGGGTTGATGTGGGGCTCGAACCCACAAACCGTGAGATCATGACCTGAGCTGAAGCCAAGAGGTGTACAGTTAACTGACTGAGCCACCCAGGTGCCCCGCTATCTTGCATATTTTACTAAACAAAGGAGATCAATGATAAAATTGTACAATTAACAAAGGTACAACATGATAGTTAAATTTAGAGAAAGAGTGTGGTCTGTGAGTAGAAATTACAATTATGTAATTAATTTTAAATTTTCATCTCTGGCAGCCAGAACTTTTAGTTTAAAATTTATAAAAGAAACACAATATCAATTATGGGACTCAAAAGAGCTTTAAATGTATGGTATACAATGTTCAATCTGTCAATGTAGGGCCCATTAATTAATTGAATTGTTACTTTTTTACAATATGGCTTTTTCTCCCCAAAATTGTTTAGTTATTAAGAAACAACTATTAAAATGATAGAAACACTGTTTTCTACAAATTTATGTATTTGGCCTTCATTGTTTTATAATATTTCAAAAGCATATTTTCTTATAATACTATACCATACAGTGTATGTGTTCAGTTTCCTGTGAGGATTTAAATGTGCTTACTCACTAGGAGAGAGAGGAAAGAAATATTCCATGCCTGAGCAGTGCTAATAGATTCTGGTGTTATCTCATTTCTCACAAGATAACTTTCTGTTAGAACATACCTTTTCTTTTTTTAAGTTTATTTATTTATTATGAGAGAGAGACAGAGACAGCATGAGTGTGGAAGGGGCAGAGAGAGAAAGGGAGAGAGAGAATCCCAAGCTGGCTCTGCACTGCCAGCACAGAACCTGATTTAGGGCTTGAACTCATGAAACTGTGAGATCATGACCTGAGCTGAAACCAAGAGTCAGACGCTTAACCAACTGAGCCACCCAGGCACCCCAGAACATACATTTTTTTAAAGAAGCAAATAAATAAAATGAGAAATAACTCTATCACGAAGAGACTTGTTAGATTTATGTTAAGAAGAAACAGTTTATCTGTGTGATAAGTAGGATACATAAAAAAATCAAAAGATTGGTTATGAAAAGAAAACAATTTTAAGGAGCTCTAGAGGGAAAAAATGCTTTTGACTATTTACATAATTCTTAAAACATAAAATGGTGAGTATGGTGGGCTAAGCCTTTACATGCTTTATATCATTTGATCATAATAATGCAATTATCCTCATTTTAAAGATGGGGAAACTGAGGCTTAGAAAGATCTGGTAACTTGCTCAAGGTCACACCCCCAAGTGGTAGAGTTACCTTTACAGAATTTACACTTTAAGGAGAAATATAAGCAAATAGTTAAATAAGGATATGTATGCAATAGATATATGTTGCTAACAGGACTTGCATAGTATTAGGAAAAGTCTAGCAAAGGTACTGAATCCTGATCCAGTGCTCAGGTAGAGCCTTCCCAAAAGAGTTGAGATTTACTAGAAATGAGAGAGAAGTCAGGATCAATCTAGAGAAGTAAACAGAGACCAAACTGTCAGAACCTTATAGCTTTCCAGAACATATGATTCATTGTCCTAGTTGAGACGCTACTGAGAGTGCAAGAGAGGCCAATAATAACCGTATTTGTACAATAGAAATAAAAATCATTCTGGGCAAACCAAAATATATGGCAGTATAAGGAGTTTGGTTTTCATTCTAGAAGCAATAAGGAATATTGAAGAGTTTTGTAAGAGGAATAACATGAACAGATTTATGTTTTAGAATAACTCTGATCTTGGAAAATAGATTGGAGGAGGCTTGTAGATTATTTTAAGAGGCTGTTTAGGTAATACAGTAGAGTAGGATGGTGGCCAGAATTCCATAGTATTAGAGAGACTAAAGGGAAATGGATTAAGTTCAAGAGATATTTAGGATGTAGAATCACCAGAACTTGGTGCATGATTAGATCTGGGTTCAGAGGGAGACACATTAATTGGGTGTATATTAGTGAAGGGAAGGGAAGTCAAGGATGACCCTGGATTTCTGGATTAGGCAACTTGCTGACTGAATGGTGGAGTCATTCGCTGAGATGAGGAACGTGCGGAGGAGTGAAGATGATGATGAATTTACTTTTGTTCAGTTTTATTTTTGTTCATTTTTAATTTTTTTGATTTTTAAAATTTTGAAACAAGAAATGAATAAACTGAGGGTTGATGGGGGGGGTGGGAGGGAGGGGAAAGTAAATGATGGGCATTGAGGAGGGCACCTGTTGGGATGAGCATTGAGTGTTGTATGGAAACCAATTTGACAATAAATTTCATATTAAAAAAAAAAAAGAAAAAAAACTTGCAGGCATAGTACACAACCATTATTTCCCCCCAGAACCATTTGAAAGTAATTTGCCAGTATGATACTCTACCACTCCTGAATACTTTACTAGGTATTTTCTACCAATAGGGACATGTGCCTACATAGCCATAATACAACTGTGAAAATCAAGTCATGGGTTATTACTATCTAATCCTCAAATCCCAGTCATGTTTGCCACTTGTCTCAATACTGTCCTTTAGAATGGGAGGCTGTAGTTAAAAGTCACCTGTTGCATAAAGTTGTAATACTTCTTTAGTGTCTTTCAGTTGAGAGCAGCAATGGTCTTTTCTAGTCTTTAGTGACCTTGACATTTTAAAGATTACTGACCAGTTATTTTATGGAATGTACCTCTGGGCCTTTTCCAACTGGAGAGAGTTAGATACCAACATCAATTGGCATCTATTGTATGAAAGAATTAACTTCTTTCAATACATCTAGAATGGTGTTAATTATGTACTGTTCTTGAGAGGGTTGAGGAAATAGTGTGTTCTGTGGTACAGTTGAAAAAGACTGAATTAATAGATTTTGACAGGAATACCTCAAAGGTAATGCTGTTTTCTCCTTAGTGAATCCTATCAGATGACACACAATTTTGATTTGTCCCATTACTAATGGTCACTTGATTAAGAATGTGTCTTTCAGGATTCTCAACTATTTAGTTTTTTAAAATTTTTCCTCCTTTGGTAATTAGTTAAGTACTTTGTAAGGAAGTTCTTTGAGACTTTGCAAATAGCCCATTTCTTATGAAACTTTCAATTCATTTATTTATTTATAGTACTGGTGATTAATATGGGTCTTAATTCTTTACTATCATTTATTTTGATGTTCAAGCTGTTCCCAGTTTAGCTAATGGAAGCCCCTTGAAGGTGGTTTATGTATTCTCTTGACGTGTCTCAAGTCACTTTTTGACTTCTTCCTTTCTGGCATAAGATAGAATAAGGTCACCTTGTACTTTCCCTACCCTGGTCCTGGAATTAGCCGTTTTAGCCTCAAGTCTTTTTAGTGGAAAATAGCATTTAGAAAATAAAGTCTGGGCACTAGGTGTGCTCTTTGTTTTTGGAGTGTGGTGCTTCAAAGTTTCTCAATTAGAGAGAGCTAAGATATAGACACATGTATATATCAATGTATGTCCACACATTTACGTTTCATCTATCCATCTATCTATTAAACCATGAATGCATGCTGATATTATTAGTTTTAATCTATCTCTTCAGGATTTATTCTATTTTTCTCCCTTTTCATATATGTAACCCCCTTCCTTGCTGCTGAGAAACCTGGCTCCCAGTGGTCTGATTATTTGCCCTATCCTTCTGTATGTAATCAGTTTCTCCTTTCTACTGCCATCCCCTCTCCTCTGTAGATGCACTGTTCCCCTGTGCAGGCTCTGCCATCGACACTGTGCCCCTCTAAATGGACAAATCCTCATCCTACTCAGGCTTGGCCTCTCTACAGTAGACTGACCTTTGTGTGAGGACATCTTTACCCTCTATGAGGTGGGCTCTGACTCCCATGCTGTTCCTACTCCCCCCAGCCCCTTCCACAAGCAGGGCAGATATGCAACAATTTCAATTTACCTGTCAATGAAAAAGATAGGGTGGTAGCTAAAAGGTTATTCATTCAGGAAAGACCTGTTTTTGATAAGATGCCAATCTGAGGGCAAGTTTAAAGATATGGAAGAGACAGGATTAGTTGTAGGAATGTGAAAACACCAAATTCCCACTTCAAGAGACTGGGAAGGGAAGAAAGCTTCAGTGTAGGTTGGTTTGAGAGTTTCCTGGCTGGAAGAGAAGTGACTTTCTATCTTATGGCTCTTACTTTCTCTGTGCAGTCATGCTAAGATTTAGTTGGAGGTTTGAGGACAGTGGAGAGGGTTCTGAAATCACTGTAGAGAATGAAAAAGTGAAATGAGCAAAAACAAAACAAAACAAACAAATTTCTGAGTGTTATGGAAGATCTGAGAATTGAAACCGAAAATGAGTTGAGATACCAACCGTTAGCCCCAGTGCTAGGAGTGGAGAAGACAGTTTTTATCGGGCAAACATTTAAATAGAAAAACATGGCGCAAATAAGCTGAAGATACTGGCTAGAGAGGTTGATCTGAAGGAAATAATTGTTGAATGTTGAAATGAATAGTTGTTAGTTAAATAGAATAAAGCATAATTACATAGGAGAGGAAGATGATGAATAGAATGCTAATCATTGTTTTATTTTTTTAATTACAAAAATAATACATGTATCTTATGAAAATAATTAAAACTATCCCCCTCCCCCAAATCTTCAATGAATTGAAGATAAGACAGCAGAAGGGAGAAGTGGGTAGAAGGTGATAGACTGATTTGAAAATCATGGTTTGAATACTTTCTAAGGTTCATTACATACACCTTGGATATGAAAGTGAATAATGAGACTTTGGTCTTTTCTCATAATGTAAAATTCAAAACAGAGAGGGAGGCAAACCATAAGAGACTCTTAAACACAGAGAAAAAACTGAGGGTTGCTGGAGGGGAGGTGGGGGGATGGGTTAAATGGGTGATGGGCATTAAGAAAGGTACTTTTTGGGATGAGCACTGGATGTCATATGTAAGTGATGAATAACTGGTTTCTGCTCCTGAAGTTAAGACTATACTGTATGTTATCAAAACAAAAAACAAAACAGAACAAAAAAACCCTCAAACCCAGTACCTTGAAAACTTTCAAAGGTCTTATACATATCCAAGATATTTTTTACTAAAAATGTTTCCTTTTAACAAAGACATAAGCAAGTAAGTATGGGTTCTTCAACTTATACAATAAAATCAAATCTGAATGATTTTTTTATTCTTTTAATGTCTCCTTTCTTAATTCCTGCATGTAAGAGTTGACTTGTTTTTTTGTTATTGTTCTTTTTATTGTCCACTATTTTTGAGATGATGTGTGACCCCCTTCCTCCCCCCCAAAACTCCTCCCAACCTGCTTTAGTAAGTCAGCATGTTAGTATAAACAGTTTTATTGAGTAGACTCTACTTCGTGGATATTAACATAATAATGTTTTTATTTTTCTCCGATCACAATTCCCAGTAGTGCTTTGTAGAAATCTCCCAAGACAGTTTCCTGAGCATATTCTGCATCTTTGTCATCATTTTCAGTTATTAAAAAAAACAAAGCAAATCCAAACTAATTTCACTCCAGTGTAAAAATCCAGGCTCAAATCTGATTCATATATGATCCTCTCATTTCCCTCTATAGCATCTCACTCCTTTGTTGTGGAGGAGGAATATAAGAGATGGCCGGGATTGCTTATTGAAGATGAGGAAGTACCCCTCCCCCCAAGAATGTGCATGCTTCTGTTGCTGCTGGTGGTCACTGAGGATGTGATGATCTTCTCCTAAGTTTGTGCAGTCTTTAGTGCTGTTTAGCTTCACCTTGGTGCACTACCTCTCTGAGGATATGGCAGAGGAGGCACCCATGTCTTCCTTTAGTCCTGCCTTTGGTCCATATCTCCCTCCCCCCCCCCCCCCCCCCTTAAAAAGCAAGATGTCAGGTAACTCTAGGGCTTGGGCTTTCTCCTCTCTTCTCTATATTCTTTTGTATTGAGCCAAACCCAGAAGTCCTCCTCTGCATTCTCTGATAGATAAAGAAACTGGAATCAAGTTGGAGACTTCCTCCACCTTTTTCCTAATTTCCCTATAACGTGCTCTCTTTTTGTCCCGTTCTCCTGGGCTCAGTCAGCAAGTCCTCCTTCAAAATCTCCAGAAAAGAAGGAGGCACAGTTCTTGGTGTTCAGATATGCTCCCAAGTTCCAAAAGACACAGGTCACATTCTCCCTCATACTCCCTCATAGGGCTCACTGCACTTTGAAGGCAAGCTTCAGGTTGGTCTCTAGTTCCCTGACTCTAAATATTTAGCTAACTAGTAGGCTGTCAGGCTTTCTGCCTTGCCAGTGATCACTTTCTGTATTTCACTGAAATTCCCTCTTTACTTGACTTCTGGTGGGTTGAGGGGAACTATTTTTCTGCCCACTTAGGGGTGTTATGCCGGTTGGCAATGGGAGAGGTTGTTCCTTTGCCTCTGAATATGTCCTCAGGGAGATTTTTGGCCTCATTGGTTGGAGAGGCCTTTAAAAGTATGGAATCCTTGGGGCGCCTGGGTGGTGCAGTCGGTTAAGCGTCCGACTTCAGCCAGGTCACGATCTCGCGGTCCGTGAGTTCGAGCCCCGCGTCAGGCTCTGGGCTGATGGCTCGGAGCCTGGAGCCTGTTTCCGATTCTGTGTCTCCCTCTCTCTCTGCCCCTCCCCCGTTCATGCTCTGTCTCTCTCTGTCCCCAAAAAAAAAAAAAAAAAAAAAGTTGAAAAAAAAAATAAAAGTATGGAATCCTTATACAATTTTGTCATCATATTTCAATTAGAATAACCAATTCCAAGACAACAAGAAAAATCCCATTAACATGCCATTATAATAGCACAAAACTAAAGTAAATGATATACTTCATTCTGACATGACATTGTGTTATACAATGAAAAACAAAACAAAACAAAACACAAACTAACCCACAGGATATGGCAAACCAAGTTTTTCAGTACCCAAGATTTTAAGTTAGGTATGCTTAGAGTAGCATTGATTTTCAAAGATCATCAGAAGTATTATTAGTGAAAATATTATAGGTGTTTTGTCTGACTTTCTCTTGGAATATAGCAGGTGTAAGATAGATGTCAGAGTGAGGGAGAGGAGTTAGGCCTATTATTAAATCATTGATCAGTCAAGAATATATCTCAGTAACAATGTTTAACTTTTTATTAGTAGGGCTTTGAATACAATAAACAAGACTGATGTTTATTTAAAAACAATAAACATATTTTCCTTTGAGACCTTTTCAAAGATTACTTGTTAATCTTATGCCTCATAGTCCCCTTAACAGAGAGGTTTGAATAAAGAAGTATTTTAGGTTCTGGCTTAAACATTAAGATGGTTTTAAGCATTCCCAATGGCTAACAAGTATAATGGTTATCATTCCCAGAGCAGTACTGTCTTCAAACTTTCTCAGCTAAATTCTTTTTGACTGACATTTCTGCTATCCATATCCTTCTTGTTAAGAACTCAATAATGGACTAGGTTAATTAGAGATAGGTAATCTTACCTTGTGTTAATCATCCTTCTGTTAGAATAAATTAACCTTTTAGCTCCTATTTTCTGGAATTCCCAGCCTCCGTAGACACTGTTCTCGAGGCATTAGATAGCCTCATAAAATTTTAAACTCATTTGAATTTAGAAATATCCATTACTGATAGAGTTATTAAACTTAATAATCACAGAGATTTACTCTGAGATCATTGAAGATTAGCCTAATTCAGGTACTTTATAGGCTTGTTTCTTCCTAGCTGTGTGATTTGGGGAGATGTGGTTATTATCTCTGAGTTTTCATTTCCTGACTTAAAGAATGGGAATCAATATTATTTACTGAAATGATAGAAATCAAATGGGTTAACACCTATAGTGGATTCTGAAATGCACTACTGAAATGTTTGGTACTGGGAGTATTATTTTGAAATATAGTCAAGTCAGAAGATTTCACTTTTTGTCCTCTTGGTGTTAACTGTTCACTAATATCCTGGATTCTTTTCCCTGGCTCCCTTGAATCATTGTCAAGGAACAAAATAATGGCAAAAAGTTGTGGCAGTGGGCATTCTGACCACTTGTAGCTCCCATAATTCTTTCGTACATGTGTAGCCCAGGCAGATTTATGTCAGTCCACCGAAGAATAGAGCACATTGGGCTGGTCACAGTGGAGATTCACAACACCCCATGACAAACTGAAAAACAAGCATGTGTTAAAATAAATCTATTAACAATGAAAATGTAAGTTTGTCTGCTTTTAAAAGGCAAAATAATGCAGTGAATTTCAGAGGTAATTTAGGAAATATTCCAACATTTGGCTTTAGTTAGAAAGGTGGGAAAATATATCAGAACTAGATTCCATTTGGGCAGGGTTTATCCTTCTCATCCTGAGTTTGAGCCAAAAATCTTCAGTTTTGACTAGTTTTAAATGTTTCTTCAAATTTGGGCACAGCCTTTTGCCTATTTAGAGATAGATGCTGCTTAGTTCAACACCAGATAAGGGGGATGGAGGCTCATGTATATCAGGACCCACCAAAATCAAAGAGCAGAAAAATGTCACAGGGTAGACAATGGTATGTTTGTGGATAGAGGGGCACCACTAGTGAGTAAATGAATACCTCAAGAGGTGGAAGATATCTCATTCATTAAAGTTTCTCTTGGGCAAAGAAAGTATTTAGAAAAATTACTTGATAAGCTACTCGTGGGTAGTTTGATAATACACTGAGTTGGTAAAACTTTGAGAATATAGACACTTTCATTCATTTCTGTTTCAAGTATAAATCAATACAACTCCTTAGGAGGGAAATGTAATAATGTTTATCAAAATTACAATTGCAGGGGCACCTGGGTGGCTCAGTCAGTTGAGCATCCAACTCTTGATTTCAGCTCAAGTCATGATCCCAGGGTCATGGGATGGAGCCCTAGTTTGAGCGTGGAGCCTGCTTAAGATTCTCTCTCTCTTTCCTTCTCCCCCCTTTCTGCTTACTGTCTTTATAAAATAAAATAAAAAAAGAATATTCAAAAAATTATAAATGCATATCCAAAAAAGACATAGTTGGCCAACAGACACATGAAAAGATGTTCATCATCATTTATCATCAGGGAGATGCAAATCAAAACCACATTGAGATACTACTTCACATCTGTCAGATTGGCTAAAATCAACAACACAAGAAACAACAGGTGTTGGTGGGAATGCAAGTTGGTACAGCCACTGTGGAAAGCAGTATGGATTTTCCTCATACATACATGCATCCCTGTGTTTATAGCAATGTTATTTACAATAACCAAGATAAGGGATCAGCCCAAGTATCCACTGACTGATGAATGGATAAAGATGTGAGACAGAGATACACACACACACACACACACACACACACACACACAGAGGAATATTATTCAGCCATAAAAAAGAATGAAGTCTTGTCATTTGCAAGGACATGGATGGAGCCAGAGAGTATAATGCTAAGGGAAATAAGCCAGTCAGAGAAAGATAAAATGCCATATGATCTTACTCATATGTGGAATTTGAGAAACAAAACAAACAAGCAAAGGGAAAAAAAAAAAAATAAGGGAGCAAGAGAGTCCAGTCAATGAACTTGTTGTGATAAACACATAGTGATATACTGAGATGTTGAATTACTATATTGTATACCTGAAAGTAATATAACACTGTATGTTAACTAACTGGAGTTAAAAACTTAAAAAAAAAAAAAAAAAGGAAAAAAAAAACAAAAAAGAAAAGAAAAAGAAAAAAAAAAACTACAGCTACATGTATCTTATCCAAAAATACCACTACTGAGAATTTATTCTATGAGACCCAATGTCCATAAATAGGTTAAATTAATTATGGTACATAGATTAAATGGAGTACACTGGAACAATGTAAAAGAATTGCAAAGCTCACTATGCACTGATAGGAAAGATATCCAAAATATGTAGTACAGAGAAAAAAATTAAGGTACAGAACAATAATTAATTTAACCTATTCCTGGACATTGGGTTGTTTGTGATTGTTTCCATTAATAACAATACTGCAACATGTAAATGTATATAGACCTTACTTTGCATTAGTGTATGTATACCCATAGAATAAATTCCCAGTAGTGATATTGTTGGAGACGATATATGTAATTGTTGTTTTGATAAACATTACTACATTTCCCTCCTAAGTAGTTGTACCAATTTATAGTCCCAACAGAGATAAGTCCTCCTTTTCTCAAATTTTTGCCAGCACAATGTATTGTCAAGCTTTTACATTTCCACAAACCTGAGAGGAGACAAATGGCATCTTGGCTCTAGCACTGTTTTTTTTTTTTAGTTCAATTTAAGAAAATTTGCAGACTATCTCAAATTTAGGGGAAAATTGCAAGTGTAAAGAATGCTTCCCCACCGCCCCCACTGAACTATTTAAGTTACCAACATCATGACCCTATACTCCTGAATACTGTAGGGTGTATATCTTACAAGCAAGGACATTCTGCTGCGTAACCAAAATAAAACCATCCATATGAGAGCATTAGTTTTGATACATTAGTACAGTCTAATTCTCAGACTCCATTCATGTTTTGTCCATTATCCCTAGGATGTCCTTTATAGCAAAAGTATACAGTCCATAATCATGTGTTGTGCTTAGCTGCTGGTCCTCTTTAGTATCTTCCAATTTGAAATGGTTCCTTCTGCTTTCTTTCACTTCTGTGATCTTGGTACTTTTAAAGATTATAGGCCAGATATTTTGTAAAATGTCTCTCAATTTGGGTTTGCCTGACATTTCTTTTTGAGTCAATTCAGATTATACATGTTTGGCAGGAATATAACAGAAATGATGCTGTGTTCCTCTCGTTGCAACCTATCAGGTGACTCACAATTTTGATTTAGTTCATTACTGATGATGTTATTCTGATCATTTCATTAAATTGTTGGCTGCCAAGTTTCTCTACTGTAAATTTAGTCTTTTCCTTTTGTAATTAGTGTTTTATAAAGTACTTTGAAATTATGTATATAGCTTCATTGTTAAAATTTCAATGTTATCAATTTGTTTCTTTTTAGTAATGTCATTGTGGACCCATGGTTTCTATTATATTCAGTAGGTCATAGTCTGTTTCTATCATTATTTATTTTGATGATCAAATTGTCCTAGATTTGGTCAGTGGGAGCTCCTTCAAGCTGGCTGTTCTGTCTTTTTGACTTTTCTCCATCATCTGTGAGCACTTCCTTGCTTTCTCATTCAGAGATGTTCCAGGCTCATCTTGTACTTTCCTTGTCTCTGACCTGGAGTCATCCATTTCTTCAGGACATTTTTCATGGAGAATGGTATTTAGAAGCCAAGATATGGTGCTACGTGTGTTCCTTGCTTTTGAGGTGTCTTGTTCCTAGACCCTCTTAATAAACAATTCCTTCCTCCTGCCCTCCTTCCCTCCCTCCCTCCCTCCCTTACTTCCTGCCTTTCTCTGTATTAAAAACTATGAGTTGAGGGACTCCTGGATGGGTCAGTCAGTTGGGTGTCTGACTCTTGATTTTGGCTCAGGTCATGATTTCATGGTTTGTGGAATCAGGCCATGTGTCAGGCTCTGTGCTGGCAGTGTGGAGCCTGCTTGGGATTCTCTCTCTCTCTATCTCTCTCTCTGTCCCTTCCCCACTCGTGCTCTCTTTCTCTCTCAAAATAAATAAATAAACTTTAAAACCTATGAGTTGATACTATAACTTCATTTCTTACCCAACATCACATGATTCATTTTAGTTATTTCCCTTTCCATATTTTTAATTCCCTTCTCTGACAGTGAGAAATGTATTTCACATTATCCTTAAATATTTAATGATACCCCTTTATGTAACACATCTCCCATCACTGCTCCTCTCTCACATTAATACTTAACTCAGTCTTCTTGGGCCTGTGCCAGATACCTCCCTTCTCTCTCCCATCATTTCCTGCAGAAGTTCTCTTCACTCTTCATAGGCTCTAACAACTCAGGCTTTTTTGTTGTTGTTATGAGTGAGATTGAGCAATTTTAATGAAGAGTGCCAATATAAATCCTTTCTCCATTTCCTATCCAAAATCTTTGGTGTAATCAACATTGCCCAATAATATTTTTTTGTAAGTGAATTATTTAGTAGTTCTTGAATCATAACTGAGTTTTATGTTCAGCTGCACAGAGTGAGTACAATTTTTAAATAGATGATTTATTCACTTGACACTTACTTATTGAATTTACTGTATGTTCTGGCCTCTGTTCTAGGCACTGAGGATCCAGTGGTAAGAAAAAGAGACAAATTGCCTTCCTTCATGGAATTTTTTTTTTTAATGTTTATTTTTGAGAGAGAGAGAGAGACAGACAGACAGAGTATGAGCAGGGGAGGGACAGAGAGAGAGGGAGACATGGAATTCGAAGCAGCAGGCTCCGAGCTGTCAGCACCAAGACCAAGCCCGACGTGGGGCCTGAACTCAGAAACCGCAAGATCATGACCTGAGCTGAAGTCAGATGCTTAACTGACCGAGCCACCCAGGCGCCTCGGAATTTGTATTTTTAACATTAGGGTCAAATAATGAGCAATTTAACTTCTATACTGAGAGTGTAATGTCAATAGTGAAAAAGCTACAAAGAGAATAAAGTACCAAGATAGCATTTGCAGTTGCAGGGTCTGGAGTGACAGGGAAGCTTCAATGGATACCTAGGTGATAGAATGGAAAAAAATATTTTGTGTATACATTCCAAAGGTTAACATCTGGGAAGGCATTTCTACCTGGAAGGAAGATGCCAATTTCTGGGACTGAGAGCCCAAGTCAGAGATCCAAACTAGAGAGGAGGGCAACCATTCACTATGGATTTCTTGCTAATTAGTGCTGGGACCACTTCTCAGGTGCAGGCCTGTGTAGCACTGTCTTTGTAGCTTCAGTTCTAATAAAGGCATCAGAAACAACAACTCTGTAAATAACCAGTAAAGTTTTCTCTTAATTTTTTTAATCTATTTCTAATCTTTATGACTTCATCCTTGCAAGTTAGGGGATATTAGTTCTGTCTTACAGATGAGGAAACTGAAGCA
This sequence comes from Neofelis nebulosa, assembly GCF_028018385.1. Classification (NCBI taxonomy): domain Eukaryota; kingdom Metazoa; phylum Chordata; class Mammalia; order Carnivora; family Felidae; genus Neofelis; species Neofelis nebulosa. Next base: position 86,357,122 of record NC_080782.1, on the reverse strand, counting down.
CTTAAGGGTTAGTATAACCTGTCTTAGCTAGTAAGACACTGAGCAGTGATTAATTCCAAAGCCCAGGTCTTTCCACTGTTGCCCAGGGTCAGACTCTGAGCTAATATTTTGGGCAAGTGCCTTCCAGAAGCAACACCATTATGAGGTAAACTAGGGCCTTATATGAACCAAGATCCTCTAGACTATGGTCCTTTTGCTAAAACTTGATAAATATTCTCCAATTATATAGACATGTTTCCATTTCAGTTACAATGAAATATAAATTTCCATTCACCTTTTTAGGCTCAGACATTATCCTCTCGTGTCCAGAATCTAGGGTATGTTGGATAGTTAGTTATATGCTTATAATAAACAAAAACTTTATCCTTCTAAGATATAAAAAATGCACAGTATTATTTCACAGCAAATGCAGCTACCGTTTGATATTCCTGCCAATGTGCGTCTTTGAACAGAATTCTACCAGTGAGATCACAGATAAATTAAGCCGGTCGTCAGCAAAGCCCTGACCACAGACAAGTTAAATAGATTTATTTGGATTAACTATGAGAACTCAGTAACTAAACTGTAATGCAGTAACTAAAGTAACTAACTAAACAGTAACTAAACAGTAACTAAACTAAACTAAGTAACTAAACAGTAACTAAAGTGTAAGATTACACTTAACAGCATCAAATAATTAAAAAGACAAATTGTCTATGACTGAGGCCTAAATAAAATAAAGTAATAATATTATGCTTATCAAAACTCAAGTTAAAAAAAATAGGAGAGGTAATAAGAAGAAAATATTTGAACCACTTTACATATATAATGAGAAAGTAACGTCACTGTGGAAGAATGTAACTTGCCTCATCTGTGGTTTAACATCAACCAGGGAGGGGATAGTGTAACCTCGCTGGTAGTCACTCGGAGTGCCTGCCGCTTGTGAATCCTGAATAGGACTCAGCAGCCTGGAGTACAGGGATCAATTAGTGATGTCTCCTTTGGGAAGGGGAATACGAAGAAGTGGCTTTCATTTTGCCTGAGGCCACACTGGCCCTAGAGCCACTGTCAGGCCCTCCCCACTAGAACCAGCTCTGCTGCTCTTTCCTCAAGGCAGCCGGAGATTACAGTGAAAACAAGCACATGGCCTAGAGATGCTGGCCACCCAAATTTGCTTTCACTTGTAGTCAGATAACTGTCTAGTACCTACTACCCTGTAAGAAGAGCTGCGTGTTTTAACCTTACGTTGAAAGGAAAGAGATTGATTTAAAAAAAAAAAAAAAAAGGGCGCCTGGGTGGCTCAGTCGGTTAAGCGTCCGACTTCGGCTCGGGTCATGATCTCATGGTTGGTGGGTTCGAGCCCCACATCGGGCTCTGTGCTGACAGCTCAGAGCCCGGAGTCTGTTTCGGATTCTGTGTCTCCCTCTCTCTATGCCCCTCCCCAACTCATGTTCTGTCTCCCTCTGTCTCAAAATAATTAAACATTAAAAAAAATTAAAAAAAAAAAAAAAGAGATTGAAGAGTTTCCGGAGCTGGAGAAGAGGAAATCAAGATTTCACATAAGGAGATGGCCCAGGAAATGGAAGTATTGCTAGGCTCAGCTTCAGCAGTTGAGCCCACTGCAGGGCAGTACCAGTCTGCAATCCTGCTGATTGCAGATCAGGCAAGATAGGACATGTGGAAGTGGAAAAGAATTCTGCAAAACTAAATCATTCCAGGAATAGTAGCAGTTGGTAAAATAGAACCATTTTGTGGTATCTTTTTTCTTCACAGAAGCATAATAATGACTGAATTAAATACATTTTCAAGTTATAAAGCTGAAAATCAGGGGATGCCTGGGTGGCTCAGTCCATTGAGCTTCTGACTCTTGATTTCAGCTCAGGTCATGGTCTCATGGTTAGTGAGTTCGAGCCCTGTGTGGGTCTGTGTGCTGACAGCATGGAGCCTCTCGGGATTCTCTCTTGTGCTGTCTCTCTGCCCCTCCCCTGCTCTCGCTTTCTCTCTCTCAAAGTAAATAAACATTAAAATAAATCTTTTCTGAATCCTGACTCTCCTATCTGTGAAACCTGGACACCAGTTCCTTATCAGTAAAATGGAGATAATAATCCATATTTATAGAAGGTGCTTGACACATAGTAAGTGCTTTGCAAGTGTTAACTCTTGTTATTTTTAAAAAAAGTTATCTTTATGGGTGATCGGTGATGTATGAAACCCATTTAATGATTGTGTAGAAATGGAACACTGCACAGAAAATAAAAAAAAATATGAAATGATTGCCTAGATAAATTGTTGCTTGAAAAAAAAGTAAGGTACAAGAGACTGTGTAATGTATGTTTGCATTTTTTAAAAGGATATTTAAGTGCATATATGCTTGTATTAATATATAAATATTTGGGGGGACTGACACTCAAGAAACTGTTAATACTTGGGAGGGAGATGGGAGATTCTGGGTGGGACCTGAGCCTCATTTTCACTGTGTACCTTTTGTACTGTTTTAAATTTCTCAATCATGCATCTGGAGTTTTTAATTGAGAGGAACAAGTTCAAAGTTAAGGATATATAGAGCTCAATATCGTTATGTTTAGCCATTTTTTTCAATATATTATTTCATATATTGAAATAGAAAATTTTCATTGCTAAATTATGAAAGTGATCCATTGCTTACAATAGCCAAATTATGGAAGTGCCCATCAATAGATGAATAGATAAAGAAGATGTGGTATATATACAATGAAATATTCAGCCATAAAAAGCACAAAATCTTGCCATTTGCAATGACATGGATGGAACTATAGAGTATTATGCTGAGTAAATAAGTCAGTCAGAGAAAGACAAATACCAATGATCTTACTCATATGTGGAATTTAAGAAACAAGACAAATGAGCAAAGAAAAAAAAAAAAGGAAACAAATCAAGAAACAGATTCTTAATTATAGAGAACAAACTGATGGTTTCCAGAGGAGAGGTGGGTAGAGGGATGGGTAAGAAATAGGTGATGGCGATTAAGACGTACACTTGTTGTGGTGAGCATTTGGTGATGTATGGAACTGCTGAGTCACTACATTGTACACTTAAAACTAATATTACACTGCATGTTAACTAGCTGGAATTTATATTATTATTAATATTACATATTATTATAATTATATTATCATTAATTATATTATTATTAAAGCTTAGACTTTTAAAATGGCATAAGAGTGACCAACAGTTGGCTTTAAGATGAATAATAACATGTAACTTTCTTGCTTATTAAATGATAAATATTTGTTTTACAATATTTGGAAATTATAGAAATAATATGCCTACCCATAAAAATGATATCTTGCACACTTTTGTGATTTGTGTGTTTTTCTAGCTTTTTTCCTTTTAGTTTTATAAATTGCATAAAATGATATTGGGAAGAGGGTGACTAGAACATCTTTCTTTCACTTCCACTCCCAATTCCAGTCTATGGGCTTCTCCTGAACCAAATTCTTAAGACATGAATGCAGGTGAGGAGTGAGGCCCAATGAATGAGTAGGCAGCTGAGGACCAGAAAGCAGTGAATTCAGGGGACACTTTGGATCGCTGAGGGACAAGGTAATTACAGGCTCAGCAGGAGTAAATCCAGTCTTCTTGGCTTCCAAAAAGTGAAGAAGTTTTATGGGCTGACTGACTGAGTCTTCCCTGACATTGAGGCTGGAGGATTCAGCAGGGACAGATCGCATGGAAGCTTCCTTGAGGTGCTTCAGTTGGGCAATGGCAGTTTGCCGGCTTCTCTGCCTAGGAGAGAGCTTAGCCTTTCACCTGCAGCATTCTCTACCAGCTAGAATTGAGTCCCTCTGAGCCAAAAGAAAAATGACATTGTATGTCAAGGGAGCAAGAAACCGGAGAGGGAAAGATCAGGCAGAATAATCAGTGTAATAGAGCTTTTTGGAGAAGTCAAAGGAAATCCTGAACTCAAAAGTAAGAAGGAAATAAACCCAAAGAAATAAACATGCAGCATAAATGAGAATTTCTGTGACAAAAAATTCAAATAAATAATTTATTAGAGGAATTTGGAAAGAGGATGCACACAGTTAAAATCTGGAATAGTCAAATAGAAATCAACGCCAAGACGTATCTTAAAGGCAGAGTAAAAATATAAAGAGATGGGAATCTGAGGGAAGCAGTTAGATACATGTAATGAGAGTTCTAGTAGAAGAAGAGAAAGGAAGTCAGACAATTTTTTTTTAGGAAGTCAGACAATAATTAAACAAATACAGAAGTTACTTTCCATTTGATGGAGAAAGAAATTAGCTTGTAGATTCTAATATCTAGCCAAGTTCTAGGTTTGAGAGATGAGGGAAAACATACTTAGTATGTCATGATAAAATCCCCGAACTCTAATCATTAATAGAAAATGGTACAAGACTTTAGGCAGAAAGAACAAATCCTACAAGCAGAAAAATGGTACTTATGATACTTCTTAAGTGTCTTAGAAGTAGTAATTATATGCATTTTTTCTTCACAACAACCCTGTTAGGTAGGAGTCATTTTTTTTAATGTTTGTTTATTTTTGAGAGAAAGCATGAGTAGGAGAGGGGCAGAGAGAGGAGGGCAGAAGATCCAAGTGGGCTCTTTGCTGATAGCAGAGAGCCTGATGTGGGGCTCAGACTCACAAACCATGAGATCGTGACCTGTGCCAAATTCGGAGGCTCAACTCACTGAGCCACCCGTGCACCTCTAGGTGGGAGTTGTTTTTATCTACATTTTACCTGTGAGGAAACTGGTACAGACAGAGGTTAAATCATAAGCCCAAGGTCTCATAACTAGAAAGTGACAGAGCCAGGGCTCAACAAAAGTGGTCTAGCTACAGAGGCACCACACTTTATCATCACACAAGTTGGCTCTCAAATGGGCTGTCATATTTGAGAAGACATATGGGAAAAAGAGTCTAAGCAAACAACAGATGAACCAGGGAGACAAGAAACAAGGTGAGCACTGAACTGTGGTGTGTGTGGGGTAGAGGGGCTTCTCCCCATGTTCACCACCTCCCTCTCATTTTCTTTCTCTCCCCCTCTCCTTTCTTCTCTCTCTTTCTTAGCAAATTGTACCATTGTTGACAGTGGTTCATGATGTTGACTGCTATCCCAGAGGAAAGGGGAAAATCTTGAATTGATTGTTTTGACTTGAAATGATCATAAGCATATGAAATTTTTTTTTGAAGTTTATTTATCTTTTTTTGGGGTCATCTTTACACCCAACGTCGGCCTTGAACTCACAGCCCCAAGATCAAGAGTCACAGGCTTTACTGACTGAGCCAGCCAGGCGCCCCAAGAATATGAAATATTTCTTTGAGAATCAGTCTTATATTAAAATTTGTGGGGCTAAGTTGGTGAAGATAAAATATAGACCTATTATATAAATTTCATTTCTCAATGTTTTAAACATGTAGTTGTAAAATTTCTTAAAATTTATATTCACCTATAGAAAAACAATTCAGATACGTGATAAAGATTTAGATAAAGCTTTGCTCTTTGAAAGTTTCCTGCTGCTTAAAAATAATAGGAAGCTCAGAATATCTCTCTATGCCTTGATAATAGTGATTGTTCTTTTCTTTCTTTTTAAAAATAGTTAATATACAGTACAATATTGGTTTCAGAAGTAGAATACAGTGATACATCACTTATATACAACACCCAATGCTCATCACAAGTGCCCTCCTTAGTACCCATCACCAATCTAGCCCATCTCCCAATCACCTCCCTCCATCAACCCTCAGTTTGTTCTCTATCATTAAGAGTCTGTTGTGGTTTTTTCCCTTTCTTCTCTTCCCTCTTTCCCATATGTTCATCTGTTTTGTTTCTTAAATTCCACATATATGTGAAATCATATGATATTTGTCTTTCTCTGATTGACTTACTTTGCTTAGCATAATACATTCCATCTCCATCTATGTTGTTGCAAATGGCAAGATTTAATTTTTTTGATGGCTGAGTAATACTCCAATGTGTGTGTGTGTGTGTGTGTGTGTGTATACACACATCTCTATCCATTTATCAGTGAATGGACATTTGGGCTCTCTCCATAGTTTGGTGTGATTGTTATGTTAAATAAGACATAAGATATAAAAAATACAAGCCATAAAGCAAAAGAGATGAAGCTGCTTGGTACGTATTCCTGGTACTTATGTCCATTAGAAAAAAGCAGTAAAAAGTAAAAATTTGAGCCATAAATGGAAAGAAGATGTTTACAGTGCTTATTACTGACTTTCAAGTGATAATTCTAAATATACAAAGAATCTTGCAAAATTAATACTAAAGAAATCAGCAACCCAGTAGAGAAGCAGGCAAAGCTATGAAGAGGCATTTCACATATGACAAAAACTGAGTGTCCATTGCTACAAAAAAAGATGCTTAATCTCATTTGTAACCAGGAAAAAGGAAAGTAAAACCTCAGTGCAACACGATTTCACATCTGTCAGACTGGCATAAAATCAGAAAATTTCATAAAAAGTTTTGGTGAGGGAGAGAATCTACAAAAACTAATACTACTGGTGAGAGGGTGTACATCAGGATGTGGAGGTTGGACAAAGTCTTGCACGTGTATACGAGGGGATTGGGACAAGAAGGTTGATGGCAGCATTGTTCATAATGTACGTATAGAAAAATATCAAATTGTCCAACAATAGGAGAATGGATAAGCAAATAGCGTGCGATGGAAAATATATGAATGACCTATAGTTGTATGTGTCAACCTGTGGCTAAATCCTAACGTGAAGTTGAGTAACAAAGTGAGAAAGGATAGTACAATAGAATACCATGTGTATGAAGTTTTAAATTGTACTAAACAATATTGCACATTGTTTATAGATGCTTACATTATGAAATATAGAGCAACTGTGCAGTATCATAATGACAAATATCAAATTGAGACTGTTTATTTCTGGGATGAGAAGAAGAGGATAGGATTAGCACGTGTATGGAAGTGCACAGCAAATTAGATTTTGTTTTGTTTTAAGCTCATGGAGAGACGTACTTAGATATTTCTATTATTGCTCTCTATATGTTGTGATAGGCCTAAAATATTCTACAATTAAAACAGAAAAAAATCACTACGGTTATATTGTTTTAAGATTTTATTTTTTCAGGGGTGCCTGGGTGGCTCCGATGAGGGCTAGATGAAGGTTTAAGTGATAGGCCCCACCCGTGGAGGATGTTGAAATACTCTCCGTTCTCATTGTCTAGTTATAGTTTTGTTTATGTAGCATTTTTTCAAGATGTATGGAGCTTTTTGATGTGTTAGACACTTGACTCTGTTACACAAATCATTAAAAAAACACCCTGAAACTAACTTTTCTGGGCATGGGGGTTTAGGGGAATCAACCTCTATTTTTTTTTTTTTTTTAATTTTTTATTTATTTTTGGGACAGAGAGAGACAGAGCATGAACGGGGGAGGGGCAGAGAGAGAGGGAGACACAGAATCGGAAACAGGCTCCAGGCTCCGAGCCATCGGCCCAGAGCCTGACGCGGGGCTCGAACTCACGGACCGCGAGATCGTGACCTGGCTGAAGTCGGACGCTTAACCGAATGCGCCACCCAGGCGCCCCTCAACCTCTATTTTTAAGGTTTTTTTCTTGGGTTTTCATCTTTGTTGCCTTTTCTTTTCCTCTGTTTGCCTCCTAATCCAGATCCCTATACTTTCTGGGTTACTACAGGTCATTTTGGAAGTTCTCTCTTCTAAGCTCCCCCTTCCATCTCCACTCCTCAGTTTTGGTTAGTGCTCTACTTAAAGACAACCAGTAGTTATTTATTGCCGGCCAGATGAAATCACTCAGCTTCATTTTGAAGGTGTTCTTACTTTGTCATTAGTTTCAATTTGGACTCTCCATTTTTTAGACCAGTCCTCACAGAAGCTGGCTTGTGACAAAGTTTTCAGCAACCACAGTAAAATGATAAAAATACGGATAATGTGGTTAGAGTTATATACAGTTAAAATTATCCAAATGTAAATTTTTGAGATTTTTCCTGCTTTTTCTGGTAAAATGTATTTCTTCATAAAATAGTGATAGTTGATGAAAGAATTTTAAAGAAGATCTTTCTTGGGAAAAGTACAAGTTGGTAACTTTTATGGCTGCCTTCTTCCTACCTCTCCTACTTCTCCCCACCTCAGAAACACACACACATTCTCTTTCTCTCTCTCTCTCTTGCTCTCTCTTTTAACATTTTTGCAGTTCAGGAAAACATAATGAGTTCAGTTGTTTTGCATAATGCATACTCAAAAGTCATGTTTTTTCCCATTTCTCTGTCTTTTCTCATAGTCATTCCTGTTGTCTCTAGTGTTCTCCTGTTACTTCATTACAAATTCCACACTTCCTGTAATGCCAAGATCAAACCTCCTCTCCTTCAGTTCGTCTTATTTATGTAACACCTGTACCTCCTCACCCATCTTCCTTTGCACGTATGAGAATATTTATTAAAACCTTTGGCATTAGTTGCATAAGAATTTTCTTTTTCAAATATTTTTTTTTCTCTCTAGGTAGACTTAATATCTGTAAAAGAAAGAACTTTTTGCATTTCCTTTAATACAAAAAGGATTTGGTGATAAGGACATAAAATTCATATAAAGTGTTTTATCTTATAGTAATCCTGAATATGTGTTATATATATGGGTATAATGATTGAATATTTATGAATTATAGTGACTCTTCACTATATATTTCTAGCTTAATGCTTTCCAGGTCTCCAGGTCTTAGGTATTTGCATGTGATTTCTTTTGGCCAATTAGATGTGAGTGAAAATGATGTGTTAATTCCAGCTGGAAGCTTTTGAGCCAGTGTAGATTTACTACCTCTTTCCTGTGCCATAGAGACCAGGAATATTCCACTTGGTGAATGATCTTCAGCTTGGGTCCTGAAATGACTGTAGTATGAAAGAACCCCAAATAACCTTCAATGGACTTGTAGTGTGCATGAGAAGTAAACCCTTGTTTCTTAGTCCACTGAAATTTTGGAGATTGTAGATTATAGAAGCATAACCTATTGATACCTATACAAACCTCATTAAAAAAATGATAAAATTTATAATTTTATTTCCTTATTAAATTCATAATTTAATTCATTTAAAATTTTAAATGCACACCATTTCAATATATGCTATTTCTTACATTTAAAAATAAAGATTCTTCACCTTATATGGAAAACTCACAGCTAATATCATACTCAGTGGGGAAAACTGAGAGCTTTTCCTTTAAGGTCAGGAATAAGACAATGATGTCCACTCTTCATACTTTTATTCAACATAGTACTGGAAGTCCTATCCACAGCAGTCCCACAACAAGAAAATAAAAGCCATCCAGATCAGCAAGATGAAGCAAAACTGTAAATATTTGCAGATGACATGATACTACATATAGAAACCATGAAGAGTCTACCAAAAAACTATTAGAACTGATAAATGAATTCAGTAGAGTCTCAGAATGCAAAATCAATGTACAAAAAAAAACCCCAAAACAAAAACAAAAAACAAAATCAGTGCATTGCATTTCTATACACTACTAATGAAGCAGCAGAAAGAGAAATTAAGAAAACAATCCCATTTACAATTGCACCAAAAATAATAAAATACCCAGCAATAAACTTAACCAAAGAGGTTAAAGATCTGTACTCTGAAAACTGTAAAACACTGATGAAAGAAATTGAAAGGCAAAGAAATGTAAAAACATTCCATGCTCATGGTTTGGAAAAACAAATATTGTTGAAGTGTCTATACTACCCAAAGAAAACCCTATCAAAATACTAACAGTATGTTTCACAGAACTAAAACAATCCTAGAATTTGTATGAAGTCGCAAAAGGTTGCCAAAGCAATATTGAAGAAGAGCAAAACTGGAGGTATCACCATCCTAGATTTCAAGATATAGTACAAAGCTGTAGTAATCAAAACAGTATGGTATTGGCACAAAACTAGACATAAAGATCAATGGAACATAATAGCCCAGAAAGAAACTGGCAATTATATGGTCACTTAATCTTTGACAAAGGAGGCAAAAATATGCAATGGGAAAACAACAGTCTCTTCAACAGATAGTATTGGGAAAACTGGACAGCTACATGCAAAAGAATGAAACTGGATCACTTTCTTACACTAGATGCAAAAATAAACTCAAAATGGATTAAGGTTCGAAATGTGAGACTTAAAACCATTACAATCCTAGAAGAGAGCATAGTCAATAATTTCTCTGACATCAGTCCTAACAGCATCTTTCTAGATGTGTCCCCGAGGCAACGGAAACAAAAGGAAAAATAAAACATTTTGGGACTCCATTCAAAATGAAAAGCTTCTGCACAGGAAGGAAACAACCAACAAAACTGAAACACAATGTACTGAATGGGAGAAGATATTTGCAAGTGACCTATCTGATAAAGAGTTAGTTTCCAAATATATGAAGAACTTATACAACTCAACACCCAAAAGACAAATAATCCAATTAAAAATGGGCAGAAGACATGAACACACATTGCTCCAAAGAAAACATCCAGATGACCAACAGACACATGAAAAGATGCTCATATCACTCATCATAGGGAAATGCCAATCAAGACTACAATGAGATATCACCTCATACCTGTCAGAATGACTAAAGTAAAAAACACAAGAAACAACAAGTGTTGGAGAAGACGTGGAGAAATAGGAACACTTGTGCATTGTTGGTAGGAATGCAAACTGGTGCAGCCACTCTGGAAAACAGTGTGGAGTTTGCTCAAAAAATTAAAACTAGAACTGCCCTATGATCCAGTAATCCCACTACTGGATATTTACACAAAGAATACAAAAACACTAATTCGAAGGGAAACATGCATCCCGTCATTCATTGCAGTTTTACAGTAGCCAAATTATGGAAGCAGCCAAATGTCCATTGATAGATAATGAACGGGTAAAGAAGAGGTGATCTATCTATCTATCTATCTATCTGCAATGAAATATTATGCAGTCATAAAATATCTTTCCATTTACAACAACATGGATAGAACTAGAGAGTATTATGGATAGAACTAAGTGAAGTAAACCAGTCAGAGAAAGATAAGTACCATGTGATTTCATTCATAGGTAGAATTTAAGAAAAAAAACAAAAAGAGTAACAAGAGACAAATCAAAAAGCAGACTTCTAACTATAGAGAATAAACAGATGGTTACTGGAAGGGAGGTGGATGGGGGTATGGGTGAGATAGGTAAAGGAGATTAAGAGTACACTTATCTTGGTGAGCACTGAGTACTATATGGAATTGTTGAATTACTGTATTGTATACCTGAAATGAATATAATACTGTATATTAATTATGCTGGAATTAAAAATCAAACCTGAATCTTTTCAGTGAGATCAACAATAAAGACTCGGAGTCTCATAGCAACATGCAGGAACATGTAGGACAGATTTAAAAAACACACCTGAGTATATTGAAATTGGCAAGTTGAAAACTAAAACACATATGAAGTTTAAACTCTTTTGAAAAGAAGCAGCTATGCAGCCCTCAAGAATGAAATTTTCAATTCTCATTAATACATCTAAAATTCCTCTTCCTACTACAAACCTTAATGATTTTGAGAAAGCTGATTTGAATCAGTTTCTATCATGTTACTGTGGATTTAAAATAACTAAAATTTAACATCTGGGAACAATTTTATTTAACATTTTTAATTTTTACTTCATTCATTGCCTAACATTTAATGAACAAATTCTTCACCGAGTTTATGTGGTAAAGTTCTGGCAGTGAAAAAGCATCTTGAAAACTCAACAGAGTAAAATATGAATAACTATGGGGCACCTGGGTGGCTCAGTCAGTTAAGTGTCCTACTTCGGCTCAGGTCTTGATTTCACAGTCAATGAGTTTGAGTGAGTTCGAGTCTTGCATCGGGCTCTGTTCTGACACAGCTCAGAGCCTACCTAGAGCCTGCTTCAGATTCTGTGTCTCCCTCTCTCTCTCTGCTCCTTCCCCACTCGCTCTCTGTCTCTCAAAGATGAGTAAATGTTAAAAAAAATTTTTTTTTTAAAAATATGAACAGCTAAAGCAGGAATCTGATAGAATCCCATAAAGGAGTCTTGACCCATAGGAAATAATTAGGATGGTTGTACATATACCACAAAAACACAGCTAACCTCAGAGCTCTAAATTAACTTTTGAATGCTGTGTTGTTTGCCTAGCAAAAAGATATTTGGGAGGTTGGCGCCATCTGCTGGCCAAATACCAGCTTTTCAGATTCCCTTTTGTGACCTTGTTTTTCAAGAAATATTGTGAATAACTTTACACTTGCTCATAAATAGTATTAATTAAATAAGTAAAAATTTTTCAAGTGCAATTTAAAGAACTTGTGCACATAAAATTAAGACATACTTCTGTACAGTATAAACTAGTTACATGACAGAATTTCAGTCCTGAGTTTTTGATATTTATACTTGGTTTTGAGAGACTTACACAGTTAAAATGATCACCTTTTTCTTAATATAAAAGATTTACAAAAAATAAATCATATTTGTCTCTGTTCAATAAAATTTAAATTAATTTTTTCAGATCTAGAAAAGTTTGAGCTAGGTGTGTGTGTGTGTGTGTGTGTGTGTGTGTGTGTGTGTGTTTAATATCAGAAATTTTTTAAATACACTAAGAAAAGGGGAAGGGAGCTGGAAATAACTTTGTTAGTGTCTCCTTTGTGCTCAGCATTGTGCAAGATCTTTTAGGTAGGTGGTCTTCTTTACTTCCCACAGCCACCCTTCATATTAGGCAGTGTCAACTCAGTTTTAACTGTCCCAGGAATTAAGTCTAAGACATTAAGGACACAAATGTGAATGTTTTGGGGGAAAGGTAACTTTATTTTAACAGAGTGATTGCAATTGCTCATTTATGAAGTTATCCTAGAAAAACTGATTTAACAGATTTTTTTCGATCTTTTTCTTTTGTAGTGACTGACTTTTATCATTGTTAGAGTATGTAGGTATTTGATTTAATTTTACTTTTGGGACAATGAAAGGCAGAGTCATTTGTGTTCTTTCCTACCATACTTTTGTTCGTTACTGTGTCTTCAGTAACCAAAGGAAGCATTAAATGTTAAGTAGATGCTCACTGGGTTTTAATAGAAAGAAAGAAAAGAGAAAGAGAAAGGAGAGAGAGAGGGAAAGAGGAAGGAAGGAAGAAAAAGGCAGAAGGGAGAGGAGATAATTTGCTGCTTGGCACATATAAGGCTTTGATAAAGATACAGTAAGAAGTTTCACCTATGACATTGGGGTATTGGGGAAGTGAGGTGGTGAAGAGTTAACATTTATCAGAATTTGTTATATGCTATGTACTGTTAGGCACTTTACACCTGTAACTTTCTAGATGTTTACACCTGTAACTTGCTAAATGTTACTTTACACCTGTAACTTGCTAATGTTTTACAAGTGTAAAAAGTTTTACAAGTTACAGGTGTAACTTTCTAAAATGACCAAGTGAGGCATTTTTTATTGTTTCCATGTTTACAGATGAGAAAATTGTGCTTAGCTTGGTTAAATTGTTTATCCCATGTCACACAACTCACAAGTGGCACAGTCAAGATTTGAATCTTTATCTGCCTGATTTAAAAGACCTATGTAAATTTATTCACTCTTTCATTTAGCAAACATTCACTGAATGATGTATCATTCTTCTCGGAGAACCTCATTTCTTCTCATACCTTACAATATCACAAATAGGACAAATAACCCCCAAAGTATTTCTTCAGTCAAACCTTTCCTCTCAACTCTAGACTTGTATACCTGCATGCCTTTTTGACATTCCCACTTGGCACCCTGTACATACTTCAAACTAATATGTACAAATAAAATTCTAGATTTTAGCCCCAAATGTATCTTTTCTTGGGTATTTATTTTCTCTGAAAATTACACAACTATCAATATAGCTAATAAAATAAAAAAACTTCTTTCTTTGTTTCTTTTTCTCTTTTTCTTTCTTTCTTTCTTTCTTTTCTTTTCTTTTCTTTTCTTTTCTTTTCTTTTCTTTTCTTTTCTTTCTTTCTTTCTTCTCTCAAATCTTAGCCTCATATTTTACCTGAGGTTATAAGATCTGTTCCCTGCCTCCATCTTTATTTCTATCTTGCTTCCCATTTGCTAGTCATGCAGGCATTCTGGTAGTTTTGAGAACGGATCAAGCTCTTCCTTAAAAAAGGATTTTGTACTTGCTGTCATCTTCCTAGAATGTTTCCTCCATTGTTTCTTTCAGGTCTTAGCTTAAATGAAAAGTCCTCAGAGAAATTTGGTCTTGACAAGCCATAATTAAAAAAAAAAATAAGTACGTCCCTTGTTATTCTCTATATCATAGTACTCTGTTCATTTTCTTCCTAGTACTTGGAACAGTCTGGACTTATTTTACTGCTTTGTTTACTTGTTAAGTGTGTCTTCACATAGACTAAGTTCCATGACTCACTGAATTTCTCTTTCTAGTTCATTGCTGCAAACTTGTGAGGACCTAGCCCTGGGCTTGGTACTTAGAACAAATATGATAGATACTGGCTGAATCAACAAATAATGTTCAACAGAACCTCTTAAAGGATTCCTGTGAATTCTGAATGCTTTCTCTGGAGCCCACAATTATATCCATTTTACAAACAGGAACTATTTTGTGTCTACCAGAATTTTGTCTTCAGCCTCTTTTATTTTCTCTTACAGCTCTCCATGGAATAGAGACTACTAAATCTAACCCTTTATCCCAGACATTTCTTTTAATATTAGGCTGCAGTGTTACTGTGAGTATTCTGGGTATAATGCAGGTAACTTAAACATTTTTTTCAAAGGCAAACTGTGATTTTCTCACAAATTCTTTTCTGTATAATATATCTCAATTGATGTCAACACAGTTCACCTGGTCCACTAAATCTGCTAACAGTGTGAGTCCTCACTGACTACTATTCTGTTTCATCCTGTATCTAATCAGTGAAGTACAGCCAATGTTAGCTCAGATATGTCTCTCAATCTGATTCCTTATCATACCCTTGCTGCCTATGCTATAGCTCCTTGTCACAGTCCATCTCAGAGAACTTTCATCTGTTTGTTTGCAGGAGAAATTCTAAACTCTTTCTCACAACATGCCCTGCCATGCTTATCCTTTAGGAATTAGCTGAAATATTTTCTGTGTAAGGCTTGATGGTCACTCTCTTTTCTGAGATCCCACACTTCATTGTGGACATGTTTAATTGGCCACTGATATTGAATTGTGATCTGTCCACTAAATATTGGACTTTCATTTTTTAAATTTATTTTTTAAGTTTTTATTTAAATGCCACTTAGTTACAATACAGTGTAATATAAGTTTCAGGTGTGCAATATAGTTATCCAACACTTCCATAAGACACCTGGTGCTCCATCACAAGTGCCCTCCTCAGTTCTCATCACCTGTTTCACCCATCCCCCTCCCCTCTCTGATAACCATCAGTTCTCTATAGTTAAGAGTCTGTTCCTTGGTTTTCCACTCGCTCTCTTTTTTCCCTCCCTTTGCTCATTTGTTCTGTTTCTTAAATCCCACATATGAGTGAGATCCTGTGGTATTTGTTTTTCTCTGACTGACTGATTTCACTTAGCACGGTACTCTCCAGCTTCATCCATGTCATTGCAAATGGCAAGATTTTTGTTATTTTTTATGGCTCAGTAATATTCATACCCCACATCTTCTTTTAAATATTTGGCTCTTACAAAGCAGGATCTGACTGACTCCAGCATCAAGCAAGGTGCTTTTTGTATTATGGTGTTTAATGACTATTTAAAAAAATAAATGATGATCAGAGACGTCATATGGGTTCCCCAAGTTAAAATGCCTTGTGTGGAAGATTTGCACTTAAGTTCTCTCTTTTGCCTTGTGTAGTGTTGGCATAAAGAGACACTTTCAGGAGGAGATTTTATACCTTTCTGTGATATACAGCATTTCTTCCCTCTGTCCTATATATTAATCCCAAATTTGTGACCTAAAGAAGAATAACATGCTTCTTATGCAAACAGAGCCCAAGATTAGCCCTGCCTTCCAAGCATTTCATCCAAGTTCCTTCTATAAAATGGCATTCTGAACTTGCTTATTTAGATTATGTTATGTACACTTCATAATTAATTTAAAATTTTTTTAACGTTTATTTATTTTTGAGACAGAGAGAGACAGAGCATGAACGGGGGAGGATCAGAGAGAGGGAGACACAAAATCTGAAACAGGCTCCAGGCTCTGAGCAGTCAGCACAGAGCTCGACGCAGGGCTCGAACTCAACGGACCGCAAGATCATGACCTGAGCCGAAGTCGGCCGTCCAACCGACTGAGCCATCCAGGTGCCCCTACTTCATAATTAATTTAAATATGAAGATTAGTATAGTGCACTAAAGACTGATGAAAAACTCTCTGTCATAAGGAAATTCATATATATATGTATGTATATATATATATATATATATGTATACGTATATACGTACGTATACATATATACGTATATATGTGTATATATATACATACATATATATATATACATATATATATGTATATATATATATTTCTTTTTCAGTCATCAGATATAAGATTGTGACTTAAAAGAACAGGTTAGATGAACTATCCACTTTATTTATTTAAAAAAATTTTAATGTTTATTTATTTTTGAGAGAGAGAGAGAGGTGGGGGAGGGGCAGAGAGAGAGGGAGACACAGAATCTGAAGCAGGCTCCAGGCTCCGAGCTGTCAGCACAGAGCCCAGTGTGGGGCTCCAACTCACAAACTGCGAGAGCTGGACCTGAGCTTTATCGACTGAGCTACCCAAGCGCCCCGACCTCTCTGCTTTTAAACAAACATGAGATCATTTATGTCATGTGGATTTTCATGCATATGTTCCCTTTAACAACTCATTAGTAAGTTCATTGTAGATCAATAAACTAATATAGGAATAAACTATTTTCAAAACATTAGGGCAGTTTTTATGTTAGGTTGGTTATTAAATATTATATGATATTCTTACAAATCGAATGTTATCTCCCATGGGATTTTATTTAGGTTCAGTAAATATCTTTGTAGACTAAAACAGGAGTTGGAAACTGTGGCCAGTGGGCCAAATACAGCTTACCACCTGTTTTGTATAGCTGCAAACTAAGAATAATTTTTGAGTTTTTAAGTGGCTGAAAAAAATTAAAAGAAGAGTGACATTTTGTAACCTATGAAAATTATATGAAATTCAAATGACAGTGCTTATAACTAAAGTTTTATTGATATACAGCCATGTTTATGTATGTGTATTCTCTATGACTGCTTTTGTGGTACAACTGCACAGCTGAGCAGCTGCAAATGGTCTGCAAAGCCTGAAATACTTACCTTCTGGACATTTACAGAAAACATTTGCCTGCCCCTGGTTTAAAATACTATAGTCAAGACTGTTCATATTCCCTCAGGTTCCACCCCTGTAGTGCAAGGGCCTTGTCACTGAGGGCTTTCTCTGGGTCTGAGCACCCTTGCCTGTATTCTCAGCAGATCTAAAGTGTCCACAATCAACACTTTTGGGTATCAGTCCTCAACCATGATAATTAGTGGATAAATACTGATAGGTTAGGCATGTTCAACACCAACAGAGTTTTTTTTTTTAGGGGCTATCAAGTCTGATTGCCCACAGTGCTAACTGCCTTGATAAAACACCCCTCTCTGACTTCCCACCCCACCACAGTTTTTCCTGGGATTTCCTCTCAAATGAGCTACTTGCACGAGAATCCTTGATGCAGAGTATGTTTCTGGGCGAAATCCATACTAAGACAAATGTGAATTATTTGTGTATATCTATTATTTAGTGTGTCACCTTGATGTATAAGCTACTCAGGTGTGATGAAAAATTTACAACCAAACATTTGGGCCATTTGTTTCCCTACTTCTAAAGGAAAGACAGGTTTTATTAATTGATAGTTTTATTATGTGTGACATTTATCAGCCAAATTGATCCTGAAAGATGCAGTTTGATAATTTTCTCATATTTTTCAACATAAATGCCTATTCCAGGGGAGTTATTCTTGAAGTACTGAATTAATTTTTCATATTGTAAAATCTTCCTTTCATCCTTTGTGAATTTTTTATTTTCTTCTTTTTACTAATAAAACTTTTCTGCTATGTCTTTAGAACACTCAAATTTTATTTTGCATCAATAATAGATGGAAACAAACACAGCATAAGAGATGGCCAAGATAATTTTTTCCATATGATAATTAGCCAAAGGTACAGGATGTTTAAGAATAAATATTTCAAAACTCTGTGGAAAATGCCCATGTGTTTTCCTTATATATGTCTCATACTATTTCCCTAGTGGTTAGTAAAAATCAGTAGATAGTGTCAGACATAAACCTCTTCCATTTATCCTTTGTTCAAGATTCTATAGGCATCTATATCTTGAATAAAATTTTAATATTACTATTTAAATTACATCATATGTTTTTTCATTTTCTTAATGAACATAATACTTGATGCCCCTAAACTATTATGAAGTATGGAATAGATATTTAAGATATTTAAATCTTAAATATCTGTAAGGTATTTAAATCTTAAATATCTGTAAGGTATTTAAATCTTAAATATCTGTAAGATATTTAAGATTTTTTTTCAATATCTGAAAAAAAATGGAGGAATAAAATACTTGTTTTGGCCACATGAATTGCTTTATTGTCTAAACAAACAGACTGCCTCAAATTACTTTGAGATTCCCAGGTTTTACCTCTGTAGGTGTGTGTGTGGATGCAGTATATTGTTTAAAGATTTTGGAGACATGGTTATATGAAAAAAAGTTGAATTATTATGTTTAAAATACTACCATTTGTGGGGTGCCTGGGTGGCTCATTCAGTTGAGCATCCAACTTTGGCTCAGGTCATAATACTGTGGTTCATGAGTTTGAGACCCACATCAGGCTCTCTGCTGTCAGCACAGAGCCCGCTTCAGATCCTCTGTACTCTCCTTACACCACCCCCCCACCACTGTCTGCATCTCCTCTGCTTGCACTCCCTCTCTTTCAAAAATAAAAATAAACATTAAAAAAATACTACGATTTGTGTAAAAAAAATGCCCTAGTGTATATTTAGGATGATACACAGGACACTAGCAGTGGTGCTTTTCTTTGTGGAGAGGAATAGAGACTAGGATTAGTGATGACAGGGAGACATAGTTTCAACTCTTTTTCACTGATTTGTGTTGTTCGTGGTTTTGTTTTTGCCATGTATGTGAATAACTTAATAGGAATTTAAAAAGAAAAGAGGGGCACCTGGGTGGCTCAGTTGGTTGAGAGTCTTAACTCTTGGTTTCGGCTCAGGTCATGATCCCAGGGTTGGGAGATTGAGCCCTGCATCAAGCTCTGTGCTGGACCTGGAGCCTGCTTGAGATTCTCTCTCTGTCTCTCTCCCTCTGCTCTTCTCCCCTGCTCGCACTCTCCCTATTGAAAAAAGAAAAGAAAAGAAAAGAAAAGAAAAGAAAAGAAAAGAAAAGAAAAGAAAAGAAAAGAAAAGAAAAGAAATGGAAAGAAAGAAAGAAAGAAAGAAAGAAAGAAAGGAAGAAAGAAAGAAAAAAGAAAGAAAAAGGAGGAAAGAAGGAAAGAAAGGAAGGAGACTCTTGGCATTACAGGGACCCAGGTGTGAATACCTGTGAAGCCACTTACCATGTAATTGTATTCACATTTCTTAATCTCTCTGCTCTCATCTATCAAGTGCAGATAATAAAATTATGATACATGATTTAAAGCACATAGCATACTGCCTGGCACATAGTAAGTCTCCAATAAGTGGTTATATGACCTTACACAATTATTAATGTTTAAGATAATCTTCTTCCTTGACTCCTTCAAAGGGTAGGCTTTTTGTTTATCCACTCACTTGACACATGTTTTTTGAGCATTGGTATTGACAGGCACAATAATCGGCTGAGGAAATCATATTGCATCACTTCTGCTGTACTCTGTTGGTCAAAGCAGTCACAAGATTTAAAGGGAGGGGATGTGGATTCCACCTGTCATGGGAGCAGTAGCAAAAAATATCAGTCATCTTCAGTCTACCACAGGCTGCCTTCTGGTTGCAGATTATTTATATCCCTCTCACATGCAAAATATTCCAAGGTCCTACAAAATGTTATTCTGCTACAGCATCAGTTCAAAATTAAAGAGCTCTTCATCTGAATCAGATCCAGATGTGGCTGAGGCTCCTCATACATGGTTGAGGTTGTTTGGGTACAGCTCCTTGAGTTCAGATCCAGTTTCTCTGAAGACTTGTGCATTAAAAAGAGCAGTTATCTGTCCCTCTTTGCCATGCCAGCCCTTCCTGTTGCCACCCTTACATGCACCCTGGTAGAACAGAGAGATAAGGTCACCAAAGTAGACATTCCCATTCAAAAGGACAACAGAAAGCCTATAGCACTTAGTGATCAATAGTGGTCAACGTACATAGAAAAAAGGCTCCCAAAGATGTCCATATCTTAATTCCCAGAACCTGTGAGTATTGTTACCTTACATGACAAAAGGAATGTTTGCAGATATGTTAAAGTTAAGGAGTTGAGATGGGAAGATTATTCTGGATTGTCCAGGTAGGCCAATCTAGTAACCTGAATCCTTAAAAGTGGAAGAGGAAGACAGAAAAGTGAGCCAGCCAGAGGCTGCTGCTGGCTTTGAAGATGGAGAATGAGGCTATTAGCCAAGGAATGTGATGACCTCTAGAAGCTGGATTAGGCCTTCCATTTACAGCCAGCACGAAAATAGGGAGCTCATTCCTGTAATCTTAGGGTACTGAATTTTGCCAGTAACCAGAACTAGAAGGAAACAGAGCCCTGCTGAAAGCTTGGTTTTATTTTGGTAAAGCTCATACTGGGTTTCTGATCCAGAGAACTGTAAGATCATAAATTTGTGTTTATCCACTAAATGTGTGCTAACTTTTGGAGCGCCTGGGTGGCTCAGTCGGTTAAGTGTCTGACTTTGGCTCAGGTCATGATCTCCTGGCTTTTGAGTTCGAGCCCATGTTGGGTTCTGTGCTGACGGCTCAGAGCCTGGAGCCTGCTTCGGATTCTGTGTCTCCTTCTCTCTCTCTCTGCCCCTCCTCTGCTTATGCTCTATCTTTCTTTGTCTCTCAAAAATAAATAAACATTAAAAAAAAATGTGTGCTAACTTTTTACAGTAGTGATAGGAAACACGTACTCTGACCAGTAACAATTCTGAAATCCATCTGGGCACCAGATCTTCCCTCTGTGTCATTCCTCCTCATCCATGGCCCGTGTGGCGGTGGCCAGAGAAGCCCTCTCCCAACCGTCTGTAGAACAGTGGTAGCACTATGGGCTCTTCTCCCTCATCCCCTTTAGTCTAAGTTGGGGGTGCTTTTGTTAGTACAATTTTTCTAAAAGTTTTGTGGGCTTTCTATAAATCTTGCTGTGGTTTATTCAATTAAATAAAAGCCACATCCACATATCTCTGTAAGAGGTCCCTTTCTGGCCTGCCTGCCTGTCAGGGTATGTGAGACAAAGCCCATGTTCATCATAGAAGCCTGCTTGTCTAGTGGAGAGGGTCAGTTTTTCTGAAGTCTTATCAAAAAGTCTTAGAGCCACATTGAAATAATCTTTATCCTTCTTATTCCTGCTTTGAGGACCTCTTGCCATCTGGAGAGGCTGGGTACCAAATCACTTTGGTACTTTGTATAGCTTTTCCCTCTGAATGAAATCATAGCAAATATTCTTAAATGTGTTGTCTGTTCTTGCCTGCCAGCTGATTATAACATAGTATAAAGCAATTGTTCTTTTTTTTAAAGTTTATTTATTTATTTTGAGGGAGGGGTAGAGGTGGGGGGAGAGGGAGAGAGAATCGCAAGCAGGCTCTGTGCTGTCAGCGCAGCAGAACAGGTCGTGGGGATTGATCCCACTAAACATGAGATTGTGACCTGAACCAAAATCAAGAGTCGGAGGTTTAACTGAGTGAACCACTCAGATGTCCCTATAAAGCAATTGTTTGTAATTCTTAATACATACCAGAATCACTTGGGACTTTACAAATACTGGTACCTGGGTCTTATATGCAGAAATTTCTAATTAATTTGTCTGGGGTGTGGTCTGGACAGTAGTTGTTTTAAAAACTCCCCAGGTGATTCTAATATGCATCCATGATTGAAAACAGCTGTCTTTAACATTTTACGATTGTTTTTAATTAAAGCAAGCTTTAAAACATATTTATTTTGTCTTGAACTTCTAAACTTTCTTTTCTCTGGGAATTTCCTAAAGGACCAAATGAGTGATAAAGAAGTATTGTTAGATTTCCATTTTATTAAATTATTAAATTCAGAGTAAAAAACCCATATAGCGTTTTAATTTTATAAAGTCATTGTGACAAAAATCAAAAATTTCGTAGCTATCCTACGAATAGGGTGAATAGATGCTTTCAATTAAGTCTATGGAAATATTGTTTTTATTTTGTGGTTTTTATTTTTTTTTTTATTTTTTTTTATTTTTTTTAAATTTTTTTTTTCAACGTTTTTAATTTATTTTTGGGACAGAGAGAGACAGAGCATGAACGGGGGAGGGGCAGAGAGAGAGGGAGACACAGAATCGGAAACAGGCTCCAGGCTCCGAGCCATCAGCCCAGAGCCTGACGCGGGGCTCGAACTCACGGACCGCGAGATTGTGACCTGGCTGAAGTCGGACGCTTAACCGACTGCGCCACCCAGGCGCCCCTATTTTGTGGTTTTTAAATCGGGCTTCTATATTAGGCACTCTGGGATGATTATCAATTCTTTAGTAAACTGTTTAGTTTATGGTAGAACATTACATTTTATAAGAATGAAATAATGTGAATAGGACTTCCCCTTACTGCCTGCAAATTAATGAATCCATAGTTGTCTACATGACTATGTGTAGCTTTAAATGTGGAATATTTTGGTTCATTACGTGCACTCTTTGTGACCAATGTCTTTTAAAAACTGATTTTGGTTTGCGTTAGAAAGAATGCTTTTCTTGTTCAGCAGCTGGGTATGAATTTAATTATTGGAAATAAATATGATCTAATGTTTCATTGAGTTTTCTGAATAACAGGATAATTTGGTCAGCATTACTATCTAAAAAGGGCTGGAAGGAAGCCAAATCACACAAGAAGCAAGTGCTCTGGTGAGGAAATTATTAGCAAATTCATGTTCTTTACTCCATTTAATGTACAATTAAAAGTGGGTGTAGATTTGCCTGATACTCTCAATGCTTCTGTATCTCATAACTTGGTTACAGAGAAATTTTATGATGCAAAAATTGATGTGTGTTCTGTGTTTTGCCGTGTGAGCTCATAAACAAACACAGTGTATTACTTGTATAAGAAGTGTAAAACTGCTTCTGACAGTGGCAGCTGGATTTGAAGGTGCGAGACCGGGCA
This sequence comes from Neofelis nebulosa, assembly GCF_028018385.1. Lineage (NCBI taxonomy): Eukaryota > Metazoa > Chordata > Mammalia > Carnivora > Felidae > Neofelis > Neofelis nebulosa. The sequence goes on along the minus strand of NC_080782.1, from coordinate 86,333,789 downwards.
GCGTGTTGCGGTGTGAATGTGTTCTTGGCACTGAAGGTATGTAGGCTGTGGTGAGAAACAATGTTTGAAAGGTATAGAACCAGAAACTAATCATATAGGAAAAAGGCAGAGGCTTTGTTGGATTAGAAAAAGGTCAGGCATTGTGAAATTAAAAGAAACTTTTAGAATCCAGCAGTGATTAAAAAAAAACAACAACAAAACAACAACCCTGGAATCTATCCGCTGTGCTAGAAGATTATTATTTTGTATTCTTTTTATAGAAAATATGACTTAATTGTTGTCATTTGAAGAAGTGGTCAAGGAGTATGCAGATTAAAAATGTGGAAAAACAATATTGAAAGTCTGTCATATTTGTCAGCTTTTAAAAATGAATACATCATTATTTCTTTTCTCATTCTAAACCAATACTTCTGTGTCATTTGAAAAAAAAAAATATGTAACGCTACAGACCATACAAATATGAGTCTGCCCCTATCATTCTCACTGAGGCAGTTTACTGTAGTGTGCAGACTTTTCCTTACCTCCTTCCAGATCATAACTTCCTTACACTATCTTATTTCTTCACTCTTGTCTTTAAATCTGTGGTTCTACTGATGACTGGTTCACGTCAGGGCTAAATGTCTGTCTATACTGCTTACTGTTTGGGTTTTTCTTCCCTAGTACATGATTGCCTACCATGTTAATGGCAATTCATGTGCTACCTTTCCACTGCAGCTGTGTATACTTTCACAGCATTGATCTGGAGAGACCAGGCCTTAAACTTCTCCTGGGGTAATTAGTGTGGGAATTTGGGGACATTGTTAACTGTTACATAAAGGAAAAAGCACCACAGAGGCTTTTAGGACCTCATAAGTCATAGCCATTTTCTCTTCCTGTGTTTGTCTCTACTTGGAAGCTAAGTTGAGTTGAAATGGACTGATCCAGAATATTGAAATGAAAACATTCAGAAGCCAAAGGGGGTGGCGTGGGAGGGGGAAGAGGTGATGAGAGGGGAGAGAGGGAGAAAAGAGGCGGGAGGGAGAGGAAAGGAGAGAGTTTGATTTGTAGATTTGCAGTTGGGCAAATAACTGTTAGCTCAGTAGCTAGTAATGGGGACACCTGCAAACTTCCTTAGGTGTAGGATATGATAATAAGGCTTTCCTGCTGATTCCATTAGTTAACCGACCTCAGGAGGTGATTTACTTCCCTGGAATGTAAAAAGGTCATTCCTAATACTTACTAATCAAGGTAGCAAGCTGGCAGTGTGCATGATACCAGTTTCATGAATGATCAAATCGGTTTAAGTTGTGGCTTATGCAGCTTTTGAAAAGTATTGTAGTAGTTCTTTGGGTACGGAAAAGCAGAGACCTCAAATAAAAATCTCCCAGGTATTTAAAAAAAGCCAGCTAATGAAATTTAATTTCTAATATTGAAGGAGGATGGAAAAGTAAATGAAAGCTATATTGATGTTTTAAAATTTAAGCAGAAAAGGGTTATGTTAATTCAGAGATTTAATTGTATTATCTGGATCTAGGCAATTTAAAAATTGTAAATGATAGGGGATTGGGAGAGTATTTTTTTTATAAACTTTATGCCAACAAAGTGCAAGTGATATAAGTAATAAGTGCAGAATAAGTAGTTTCCACTGTGGTAAATCACTGTTTTGGCAAATATAACTTTTTTGCGTATTACTTGTGTAGGGATATCAGGAAACAGTACTATTGAAAATGATCTTAAAATTGTATTATCAAGTCATGATGTTAAGTAATGATTGGTAATGAAGTGGATTCTCTGTAGAAACCATTGGGTTTTGTGTGAGAGTTCAGTAGGGCAAAGTTATCATTGCAAAACTCTGGAGCTCATTTACTCACCAGCTTGTGATTAGCTGTGTCATAGTGTGCTACAGGTACCTGGTTGTTGAGAAAATTGTATACTTCTGCAGTTCAATGCAGAATTCCATGTTGTTGTTTTTTTTGCCCCTAATATTCTTAGTAAGTTCTGTTTGATGTGTTGCAAAAGTCTGTTTGTGTGTTAGCATCTGTTCTTTGACTTTCTCACCCGTGAAATGGCATCGTCACATTGGATGGGTGTGATGAAGCGTTCTATTTCGCAATATATTTTAAGCATTTTTCCTTAAGGAGCCCAAGAATATACAATTATCCCATTTATTAAGAGATTATCATGCGAGAGACTCCATTGTACAAAATAATATGTGTATCACCAAGGTGTTTTTGGCTTTAAGGAACTAAGACTGTGTCTAGTGAGCTTAGGCCAAAAATGGAAATGAATTGAGTCAGAAACAGAGAAAAAATTAAAAATGTAAGGCCTTAGGAAGGTCAACAACCAGGGTGGCTCCAGGGATCTCTATGGTAAAAACTCATGGAAAGTCTGTTTAGGGTACTAGAGTTGACAGAGTCCTTCCACCTTGTGTGACTCTACTCAGGTTTTACATCCTAAGAGAGAAAGGCTGATTGAAATTGTGGGCTGGAAGTCTTCCCTGGGCCAGTTGCGGTGGGGAGGAATTTTAACATAGCATAGTCTTGATCATGTGCTTGTTGTAGTAGACCTCTCAGGACTCCATGGAATAGAAACCCTTAGAAAGAACAGGGTACTGTTACCAAAACAGATATCCATTACACTAGCAGGACTTGAGTAAATCTCAGAAGAATCAGGTAGTAGAATAAAATAACTAACCTACTGTATTAGTTTACTAAAGCTGCCATAATAAACTATGTAGACTGGGTGTTTAAAGAACAGGAATTTATTTTCACAATTCTAGAGGCTGGAAGTCCAAGTAAGGCCTTTCTCCTTGGCTTAAAGATGGTTGTTGTTGAGGTGCCTGGGTGGCTCAGTCGGTTGAGCGTCCAACTGGCTCAGGTCATGATCTTGCAGTTTGTGGGTTTGACCCCCATGTGGGGCTCTGTGCTGTCAGCTCAGAGCCTGGAGCCTGCTTCAGATTCTGTGTCTCCCTCTCTCTCTGCCCCTCCCCTGCTCATACTCTGTCTCTCTGTCTGTCTCTCAAAAAATAAATAAACATTAAAAAAAAAAAGATGGTTGTTGTCCTCCAGTGTCTTCACAAGGTATTGCTTCGATGTGTGTGTCCTTATCTCTTCTTTTTATAAGGACAATAGTCATATTGGATTAGGGCCCACCCACATGACCTCATTTTTACCTTAATAACCACTTTAGACCCTAGCTTCAAATAGAGTCATGTTCTGAGATCCTGGGCATTAGGACTTCAACATATGAAGGGGTGGGGGGGATATAGTTCAGGTCATTATACCTACCTAGTAAGTTACAGGTTAAATGACAGTGTATTTAACTGGCCAGCATTGTCTTCAATCAATGGTATCTAAAATGTTGTTACCTAGTTTACAACATTTGTGTTGATGCCAAGGATTCAGGTATCATTTTGTGTGAATTATATTAATATATATGTGTACATATGTGTGCTTTGTGTCTAGGTATATATAGAATATATATACATATATGTACATATAGAATATATATACATATATACATATATATGTATATATATACATATACATATATACATATACACACATACATATGTGTGTGTGTGTGTATATATATATATATTTGGTATGTAGCATTAGGTACAAATACCCCCTGAGTAGAGAAGACACACATCATTTCCTGTTTTGGCAAACTATGGCCTCTCTTGTTCTTAGAGAATTCATAATCCTTCATCCACCACTCAAAATAGCTATTGTTTGACACTCTGGTTCTAGGAAAGGCCCACACAGAGGTGACAGCAAGTAAAGCAAACCAAGGGTAAAACCTAAAATAGGAATTATTTTGTAACATATCTTTACTGGCTTTTCTTACAAATTTCTATAGTTCTTATGGTTTTTCAGGGGGTGGGTAGGTGGAGAGATTGTGTTTTAGATAAGGCCATACATTTGCTTAAGGAAATCCTTTGTGTACAAGATTTGTTGTTTCTTAGATTTCTGACATTCAATAGCAAGTTATTTTTCTGTGTATTAAAAACTAGTAAACCTTATCTTTTAAAACCCTTACACATAAGATATGGATATCTGCTCATTGTAAAAATGTAACAATATACGGAACTATACAGAGGAAAAAGCCAACATCTCTCTTCACATTTTCCCTCTCTTTCTCCATCCCATTCTCCTCTTGAATGGCAGGCATGGTTAGAGTTTGGTTTGCATCCTTTCTGACTTTTTACAAAATTCTTCTCATAGTCATATAAGGACATGCAAAGAGTTTGGGGATATTTTAACTTTGACAGAAACAGAATTATAGATATTGTTCTAAAGCTTTCCTTTCTTCATCTAAAAAATGTTGCTATTTTGGGTGGAATTTTAATACTAAACCCCACCACTGATCCACCTTCTCTCTAGGATTTTTTTTTCTGAGTTGGAGATGATGATGATGATGATGATGACGACGACGACGACGATTACCTAAGCCCACTATAATTAACATACAACGTTATATTAGTTCCAGGTGTGGTCTCAAGGACTCTTGACTAAGAAACAATACCTCAATCGGGGAGGGGAGGAAGAGGGGAGCAAATTACAGTTAATGACTTCTAAAACAGGATAGCTGGGCAAGTGCCCCTATCTTTAGAAGGAAGTTTGCCTTATGTAGTGACAGTGATCTGTGAGGGAGAGACCAAGAAGTCTAAGCAGGGCTTTTTGCTCCCTGCTTCCTGTCTCAGTCCTGTTACCTAGCTGGTCCATGGATACGCATGGCTGGCCTGTGCCTGAGCCAGGCTCTGCTCTGTGAACTGACAGCATAGGAGCAGGAAGCGATAGAAAGCCAGTGGAAGTCTTCTAGCTTTTTAAGAGTAGTAGCCCTGCCACCAGTAAAATTTGATCCAGGAATGAGGCTGATGACACTAACAATTCGTCCTCTCCTAAGACACAGAAGAGTGGCTGGGAAGCAGGTGGAGAGGTGGCTTGGGAGCATGGCAGAGGAGTGTGCCCTGTCCCGTGGGCTGCCATGGAAATATGAGCAGAATGATAGTGATTTCTTCTCCAGCAAACAAAGCTTGGAGATCTTACCATTTCAGCACACAGAGACTAAAATCATTTTAAAGGTGCCATTTTTTCCCCTAATAAATTTACGTAGGATTTTAGAGTTTTAAAAACTTTCATCATCTTTCCCTTGTTTCAGCATCACAACAATTTTGTGTAGTATCAAACAATTTTTGTTTGGTAGAGATGAGAGTAAAGCCTTAAGGGGTGTCAGGGTGTTTGTGAATTCAAGATCTCTGGTCACCTGGTTCCCTCTCCACTAGAACATACTGCTTCCCGTTAAATGCTGGTTTATGTTTAAATTGGACAGGAAAAACTTAGGTACCACTTAAGTTATTTGTTAATAAGAACTGCTTTTCTGAAAGTCCTAATTTTACCTCTCTGTTATAAATCTGATTCAACAAGTGTTTATTGAAAACTATCATTGACCTATTTCTTTTGTATTAGTTTTTATTTTGGATTCCCAGCATCTGAACCCATCCCTCTGTTCAGGATGATTTTCTACCTTATTAATGTGGTTGGGGGAGGCATTTGCCTGTAATTATAGAACTGAAACTGACACTCGTGTATCCATCCTCCCTTGCAGCTAAGATATGTCTGTGTGATCTAGGCTTGGCTAATTTTTTTGCACCCACCTTGACTTTCAGTCAGCAGCTAGTGGCCCAAGAAGTAAGGGCAGAAAATCCTCTCAGCTGGCCGGTGGTTGCCATGGAAGTTTTAGTATCCAGTCTTCAAGGGCAGTTAGGGACGCAGGGGCAGTGAGACCCAGTGGAGCTTAGCACATTCCCTGCTCTACTTGATAGTGGTGCTGTGTCCTCTGGTGTCCAGCATCTAGCAGTGGTGGTACCTTGTCCCCATGGAACTACTTTGGGCTGTGATTCTCAGTGTGGACTTGCTTTTTAATAATTTTTGCTCAGTCTCTAGGTCTGGTTCTCTAATATTGCAGTGATAAAAATATGAGCTGTCAAGTAACTTCATTTTTTAAATTCATATGCAACAAATTCACTCTTCATGGTAGACATTTCTCTCGATTCTGACGTGTGAAGTATGGACTCACCACCACAGTCATGCTATCGAACAGTTCCATCATGCCTCAGATTCCTCATACCACTTCTTTGTAGTTACTCTTCATCTACCCCAAGCCCTAATCTGTCTTCTATTTCTATGGTTTTGTCTTTTCCAGGATCATAGACTATTATCCAATAACCTTTTGACAGTATTTAATTATTATATTAATAACCCTTAAAATAAATACTAATGTATTTTATTTTCTGCTTATACAGTAATGGCTTAAATTTATTGGGTATTTAATATTTGCTTTGTTCTCTTCTTACTGAGCATTTTATCTGAATAAACTCATTCAGTCCTCACTACAGTTCTAATAGGTAGATTCTCTTATTATCCCCATTTTACATATGAAAAAGCTGAAGCACACAGAGGTTGAGGAACGAGTCCAAGGCCATAGAGTAATAAATGGCAGAGTCAGGATTCAAACTCAGGGAGCTTGGTGCTAGACATAAGTTTTTAACCTCTATCTATACCATCTTGTAAATCTTTCAGAATTGGTTTCCGATGTTTGCAACTATGACCTTAAATGACAGAACTGGTGAGTAGAAGGCTCAAACTATACACTCTCATGGATGTTACCATTGGGTTGTAGAGACACACATTACTGAAATAATCCCATCAATGAATCATAATTACAAATGTAGGTAAGTCAAGGAAAGAATCATATTGTTTAGCGTCCATCACAAACAAATCTGGTCTAGACTTGGGGATCATGGAAGGGTTCTCTGAGAAAGTGATACTTTAATAGATTTGAGTGAGTTACTAGATCAAGACTGTGTGGGAGCCTGTGGAGCATGTAATTGGAGCCTTCTAGAGGAAGCCTCAGGTACCAAGGTCCTGAAGCAGAGGGCAAGATGGCTGTTCTGACTGGAGCATGGAGGGTGAGGGGATCCCCAATGCTAGCCAAGGTAGGTGATATTAGAAGTAAGCAGGTGGTCAAACCATGTAGGGCCTTATAGGCCACGTCAAATACTGGTGAGGCTTTGTCTCCCTCTAGTTCTAGATAATACTGAAGAGCCTTTACTCACCCATGCAACAAGAATATAAAACAGAGGACAATGTGCATAAAGGACTATGCTTTGTTTTCTCATAGAGTAGGACTCAGGGTACGCCCAGCATCCCTTGCATGTTGCCTGGAAGGTATTCCTGGACCACTTGCCTTACCTCAAGAGGTTTCTTGGAATAAATTGGAATTCACGGATGCGTATTGGAGCACCGTGAGGCTGGCTTCCGGTTATTGTTAGGACTGACATGGCTACAGAATTTCTCCAAACCTCACATCTGCAAACTGCAGGGTGTGCAATACCTTGTACTTGGTGTCCTTAAGTGATTGGTAGTATCTCAATAAGCACAAGAGAGTTAGCAAATAGGCCCAATCATCTCTTCTCTCTGCAGGCTTCACAGACCCAGACTCTAATGAACCATGGCAGCGTCAGAGTGCAGCAGCATTTTACAGATAAGGGCACCTGACACAAAAAGACCAGGTAACTTGGTCAGAGTTGCAAAAATCATTCGAAGAGCCACAACTAATTGTCATGTTTTCTGACCTCCAAACCACTTGACATGTTTTGACACATATATTTTCAAAACAGATTGACAAAAATCATTGTTTAAATGGCTTAATTTGATAATGCTGGCTGATGCATTGTTATTTGATAGAAAGTAGATTTAGCTATCCAAGAAACACACAGTTGACTTTCTTCCAGATGCTGCAAGTACATTTTTAGTAAACTAATTTAAAAATCAGTAACAGAAGGCCTATGATGAACATTTTTTTGCTTTTTTTTTGTCATTTTACATTTGACTAACCTTTTATAACACCCAGATGTATGGGCATAATAAGTTGGTGCTGAGAGGAAAACTTTATGAACTTCTGAGGACCATAAAGCAGTTAGAAAATAAGTTAATATTCTGAAGTGCATTAATTAATACTTTTGACTACCCTGACCAGTTAAGATCCTCAGAGACATATACCCCAATTTTGAATCCAATTAAAATGATCTCCATTACTAAATTAACCCATGTACATTCAGATCTTGATATAAAATGACATAGTCTCAAGACACCAATTAATTAATCAAACATGCAAAAATATGTCAAGAAAATTATTAATCCTTCTATTCTGATGTCAGATCTCAAAGGTCTTCAAACTTCTTATATATTAGAAGTATTATATACTATGTCAATTCTTCTTCACTTTATTTAAAAGATGACACTGAAAAAACATTTCACCATATGTTTGTTTTAGATGCAGTGAAAAAATGTTCTTTTCAAAACATATGGTGATGTAATTAGGTGTCTCTGAACACAGCAAGGTTGGAAAGAGAAATGTATGAACGAAATTGAAACCATTTGCTGCTCTGGTGTCACCCCCCACCTTCCCCACCAACATTAGTATCTTCTCCGAGTTATCATTGTTGTAATAAAGAAAAATTTTAAGCACTTGAAGATGAGGAATGTCTGCTGTCACCTACCATGGTTATAGCAGATAGAATTCCAGGACTGCCTCTTCTTCCCTCTCACTGTGCAAAGCTATGTGACTCATGCTGTCAGTACCTCTTGCTGAGGAGTTTTGGCATTAATCCAGCATCATTGACATTTGTGTAATGTTTTGCAGCCGGGAGTCTGCTTTTATCTATGGCTTAGCTACCTTTATGCAGCCTCATGGGATTTATTTCTACTAATGGGGAGAGGCCTTGTGTTTCTTTTTCTTCAATAAAAATGTTTGTTTAAAAATATTTCTTCCTTTTCTGAGGTACTCAATGTCTGAAGAAAGAAAAAAAAAGTTTGAAATTGGGCTCTATATGATATAATGATAAGGACATTGGTTATTTGTTATGAAAAATTTAAATAAAAAAATTCATGTAACAATCTGGGTAACAAAACATCATGGTTTCAGATGGTTTTGGGTGTGAACTGTTTTTTCTTTTCATGTGTACTGTTTTTTCTTTATTTTTCCATCTCATTAGAATGTACACATGTTTACCAGGGTCTTGAGCAGTAGCATTTGTCACATTTGAAATAAGTTCATGAGTATATTTGAATACTTAACCTTTCATTTTAGGACATCAGTGCCCTATACTTCACTGATAACCAGAGTCTGGATTTTTTTCTTAATTTTCTTTTTTTATTCTTTAATGTGCCTGACTGGAATGAATAATATGTGTTTATCTTAGGCATATGTTGTTTTCAGCCAAATTCATTGCTAACTGATATGGTAAGTTTCACTAATTTTAAGTCCTATTTTTATATCATTTATAGTGAGTTTTGGTTAACAAGTAAAACTGTCAGCAAACAAATGTGGATTGTGCAGCAATATACATAGGGTATAGATGTTATTGAGAATGATGACTCATGATTGTTCAATGAATTATTTGCCTTGCTTCTTTGGTGATACTTTCTGTTGGTGAATATTGAGGAAATGAATCATTTTGTCTAGCTCTCTCAGCACAGTGACTTCCTAATAAACTTGTTTTTGTTTTTACCTTGCATCAGGAGAACAGTACCTCCTGAGGTGAAATTCCATAATGAGCCAAATCTTCTTCCTTAGTGGTTTGCAAACTTTAGCAGATACCGTAATCACCTGGAGGCTTGTTAAAATACAGATGGCTGGGCCTCGTCCCCAGAGTTTTTGGTTCAGTAGGTCCAGAATGGGGCTGCATCATTTGCACATCAAATGAGCTCCCTGGTGATGATAATGTTTTGGCCTGGGAACCACATTTTGAGAACCACTCCTACGGAGCAACTGGAGTGCATGTCCTTTGGTCAATCATCTCTGTGTCCCACTGGAGACAGTGCAGTGTTCTACTGTTTGTTGAGACAGGGTCCAATCAGCTCCAGGTCGTTTCAATTCTATTTTGCCACATAGTTTGGCCACTTACCTTAGTTAACTTGTTCCCTTAACACTGAACTTTTCTTTTAGACCCTCCCACTGCCAACTGGGTCATTAGAGGTCTTTATTCTCTCCATGTGGCATGGTTGGTAAAAAAACAAAAAACAAAAAAACAAAAACATAGCTCCCTTTTCTTTAATATGCCGGAAGACAGGCACCCCGGTCCTTTTCTCTTTATGAGTTTTCAAGTAATCATTTTGGAAAAAAGAGTTCAATGAGATAAATAAACTGGACAATTTTCCAAAGTTTGCAAATTCTCCCAGCAGTAATCTCTGGTATATAGCTCCAAACTTCCTTTAAAGTGGTCGCTGGAAGCCTCAGTGAGACTTTTTCTTGGGTTTTGTTCCGAAGGATGGGTCTCAGCAAAGGTAAAATACCCTTCTGATCTAGCCATCTGATGCCTTTCCTTCATGAGACCTCTTCAAGGAGGAGAAATAGTACCTCCTTGATTTAAGTAAAAAATGTAAATATGTATCTTTGATGACATCTTTGTCTGGGCCTTACTTGAAAATTAGTATCCATTTAATATTATGTCTCTGAAGGGTAATCAGTTATTTTGTTCTTTGAAATAATGTAATGAGTGGTAAATATGACTTTAGAGCTAGTCAGATTTGGATTGAGTCTTGGTTTTGTATTTTATTAGCTGTGTGACCTTCCATATATCACATAAACTGGCCGAGCCTTCATTTCTTCACTTGTAAATTGGGAATGATAGTAGCTACCTTGCATAGGTATTTACTTGAGACATAAAACTATAACTTTCTTCTAAATAGACAATCTGACAGTCTCAGATTTGGATGAGATCTCAGATGAACCTTCTCTCTGTTACTGCTTCAGCTATTATTTATTGAGTACTTGCTATATGGTGGCCACTGTGCACTCTTTAATCTACAGCATGTTGACCCTCTGACTAAACACCTATGGGGCAGACTACTCACTACTGTAGACCAGTCTCCAGTACCTTTTCAGATTACTTTTTTTTTTAACTTTGAGAGAGAGAGAGAGAGAGAGAGAGAGAGAGAGAGAGAGAGAGAGGGGCAGAGAGAAAAGGAGAGAGAAAGAGAATCCCAAGCAGACTCTACACTATCAGCGCAAACCTGATGTGGGGCTTGAACTCATGAACCATGAGATCATCACCTGAGCCAAAGTCAAGAGTCAGATGCTTAACTGACTGGCCACCCAGGCACCCCTCAGATTACTTTAATGGTTAGAAATTTGTTTCATAATTAGTAAAATCTACATCTCTATTAACCTCCACCACTGAACCATTATGTATTAATCTAGAAAGCAACACAAAGCTTATGTTGTCAGTATGTGGCAGTTATTATGAGGTAATTTCCTTTAGAAGTTTGAAATAAAATTTATCCTTTAAGAGTTAAAATTTAAGAACAACACAAAAGAGGATATTTCAGATATGTACATAGCCACCTTAAAAGTGTGATTGGTTCCAGGCCTACAAACTGGACTCTATCCAAGAGGTTGCAAACTCAACAGCTCCAGAGAGCTAGACAGTTAAAAACATACAGACAAAAAAAACATCTCAAGTCCTATAGAAGGTGTAAATTTTGTAGCACCATCAATTGAAGTTATTATTTAGCTGGGTGTTGGGTCTAAGTCGCATTGATAGCAGGAGTATACTCTCCTCAGGTAAACTAGATTACATTGCCTATGTAAGAAAATCAGTCCTTGATGATGTTATGGGTTGAATTGTGTCCCCACAAAGATGTTCAAGTCTTTACCCCAAGTATCCGTGAATGTGACTTGATTTGGAAGTAGAGTCTTTGCAGATGTGATCAAGTTAAGATGGATTACATTGGGCCCTAATCAAATGACCGATGACCTTATAAGAAGTTGGAAATTAGGGCACAGACACAGAACAATGCCATGTGATTATAGAAGCAGAAATCGGAGTGATTTCTAGGAAGACGTAAGAAAGGATCCTTCCCCAGAACTTTTGGAGAGAGCATGGCTATGCTGCTGCCTTAATTTCTTTTAGCCTCCAGAACTGAGACAATAAATTTCTGTTGTTTTAAGTCATCTAAGTTTGTGGTAATTTGTCATGGAAACCCTAGGGAACTGATATGCTTGGTGTTGGAGGTGGTGTGTATGCCTTTAGATAATTCAGGAGGAAATGTATTGCAACTATTATGTATAGAAAGATTGATATGGAATCATGGCATCTGCTTTCTTCCTTGTGCTGATGGGGTCAAAGTCCACTGCTCTTTTCAGAGAAGGCAGAAACTGGAGCAGAGAAAAATGAGCATTAAAATCAGGTGGAAACTGGAGGTATCAGAGTTCATGGGGCACAGGAAAGGACAGTAGTGTGGGACTTTTCATATTTGGGGATAGATAGAAATTCTTCAGGAGGGTATTTGAGACCCTGGACCAGAGCGGAGTCCCAAGTTGAGGCTGAGGGTTGATGAGAAAGTATATGATTCAGAGTTAGAAAGCAAGATAATATCCAATTGGGACACGTCCCTAAAAGCTTGTCTTCATTCCCCTCCCTTAATGTTGTAAGTATACTTTTTTGTTGGATAGAGTATGTCTACTTAGTAAATTTTGAATGCATTTTAGAAAATGTTCTCATTAGTCAATTGCTCAGACCCTCTGTAGAGTTCTATGTGAACTACCAAAAATGGTACCTTTTCCTCAAAACACATGATTTCCATCTGGTCAGATAAATTTCATAATAAATATGCAAATATATTAAATTCACATGAGAGTCAATGTTGTCAGGTTATATGTGGTCACTCTATACGGTGCAATCCATACAATGTGTATAACTGCATTGTGGTCTTACCTGGCATGTTCGGATTACAAGAATATCCAGAAAAGAAAGAGGTTGGTCAGCTTACCTGGCAAACAGAAGAGAGTCACTGAAAAAAACATTAACATTGTTCATCCAGTCCTTGTTCTGGGGAGTCAGATTTGAGGGTTTATCTGTCCATACTGTGCCATGGTCACATCACAAATTGCTGTGGCATTGGTTAGCATTTGATTCATACTATAGCTTTTTTATATTGATTACATGCTCACCTGCTAATTGTAATTTGACTTCTATGACTTGGGCTCACTGGGCAGACGGAGTGGCTGGTTTCCTGTGATTGTGGTCTTTTACTAACTGCCTTAAGTTTGCCGTTGGGTACCAATGTTTTGTTACTCTCTTGTTGAAGGGTGGAACTACTCTCTGTCTTTTGACCTGTAGGATTTTGGGGTTGTTGGCAGCATTCATTTCCATGCTGGCTGTTGGACAAGCACTGCTCTCACTTCCTTGTTGTGTGGCCCTCTCTATATGGCAGCTCACAACATGGCTGCTTGCATCTTGGAAGACAGCAAGGGAAAGATTCTCCTATCAGAATGGCCTTAATGGGTTTAAATAATGTGGTCATGTGCATCCCGTTATATTTACCATATTTTATTGGTTAGATGCTTCTAACCAATAGTTACAAGTTACAGGTCCCACCCACACTCAAGAGGAGGAGATTTTACAAGGGTGCGAATACCAAGAAACAGGGATCACAGGGCATGTTTAGAATTTTTGTGCCAAAATTAAGTATATATCTGCTCAAGTACAGTTTATATTTCCTAGCCTTCCTTGTAGCTAGGGTGGCTCTAAGTTTGGGCCAATGGGAGGACAGGAGAAATAATGGGTGGAAGTTCTGTAATCTATTTTAATAAGGAATTTTTTTGTCATCCATTCTGCTCTGTCTCCCCCTTCCTGCAAGTGACAATGTAAATATGGTGGTGTTGGCTCTGTCAATGAAGATAACCCTAGGAGGTTTCTGGAGGAGGAACAGCATGAAAAGATTGTATCCCTGGATAACCTTTTAAGCAGAGCCACTTTGTCGGCCTTGAAATGCTCATGTCTGGACTGTTAAATGAGAGTGGGTAATCTTTTTCCCCTAATTATGTTTCCAGAGCTTGGCTTAGGGCTCAGTCCACCTGCTTGGTGGGTATTTGTCATGGCTATTGGCTCTACCCTTTGGACCTTTGGTTCTGCCCTCCAAGTCATCCTTGTCTTTTTCCCAAAAAGAAATTCTGAGTTTGCAATGAAGCAGCTTTCTCAGCCTGCTTTTTGCATGTAATATAGAGAGTAGTAAAAAGTCCTCTTTTTATTTAATATTTGGTATTTGTCCTTTTTAGTACAGGTTGGCTGTGGTTCCACCAGAATAACTCTCTTAAAAACAATGTGTTTGTGTGTATTTAAATGTATCACTTGGGGCCCCTGGATGGCTCAGTCAGTTAAGCATCTGACTCTTGGTTTTGGCTCAGGTCTTGATCTCATAGTTCGTGAGTTCAAGACCCATGTCAGGCTCTGCGCTGACAGCTCGGAGCCTGCTTAGGATTCTGTCTCTCTCTCTCTCCCTTCCTCTCCCCTACTCAGTCTCTCTCTCTCAAAATAAATAACTAAACATTAAAAAAAAATAAATGTATCACTTTGTAATCTTATTTCTTCAAGCTAAGCACTTCTCTAACTTGGGCTCAGTATGACACTGCTGTGGGATGACCATCCGTAAGATTCTTAAAGGCTTATTATTTTACTGAGAAGATCCTTAAAAAGCTTCTGGTCTGATTGGAAGGTTCTGTGAGGTACTATATTAGATCTTTCTAAAATCCTACCAAATAATTTATCAAGCCTTCAGTTTCATTTTTAGGCACTGTTTTTCTGATAGTGCACTAGATTTCATCTCTGCCCCAAAACTATTTTTTACAGTTTATTTTATTTATTTTTGAGAGAGAGAGAGAGCCAGAAAGAGAGAGAGAGAGACAGAGAGAGAGAATCCCAAGCAGGCTCTGCTCTGTCAGCATGGAGCCTGCAGGCGGGGCTCAATCTCATTCTCACAAACCACGAGATCATGACCTGAGCTGACATCAAGAGTCCGGACACTTAAACGACTGAGCCACGCAGGTGTGTACCGCCCCTGCTTTTATGAAACTATTTTTAATTTTAGAATCATTTGCTGTCTAGATAGGTTGAGAGTATGCTATAGTTTTATTTTCAAGCATAGCAAGTCTTGGCTCCTGTGTTTAATAGTTCATTCTTTAGCTTATCTTTCTTTGGCATTTTATCATCGGCAGTGAGAAGAAGCCAGGTGGTGATTTTGTTATACTTCCTGAAAATCTCCTTAGCTAGATGTTGGAATTCATTAGGTACATTTCTCATCTTCCACATGACCACAGGTAACAGTGTTGCCATACTTTGGGCCTCTGCTTAACAAGTGAGCCTTTTCTGTTTCCAATGACATTTTTCTTACTTTGCCTGAGCCCTTGCTGACAGCCTTCGTGAAGCCCTCTAGGCTTCCATAATACTTCTGCGGAGGCTCTTTAGGTTTCCACTAACAGTCTTCTCAATGTCATCCCACTTTCTGCTCACAATCTGGTCCTACAGATAATGCTACATGTCTTAGGACTTTATTATAGCGGTGCTCTGCTTCCGGGTATCAGAATCTTTCCTTAATATTTACTGTTCTGAAGCAAACCACTCGAAGCCATAATGGTTTAAAACAACCACAGTCCATTCATTATTACCTGGTGTGGACTGGGCTCAGCCAGGGAGTTCCCACTGGAGATCAGTCTTTTGGTGGCATTCAGATGGTGGCTAAGACTGGGACCTTAGCTTGGGCTATTTTTGTGGTCTTGTTGGAAAATACAATCTGACACAATAGCTGTATCAGAATAGTTTAAATTTTAAATCTTACATAGAAGGCTTCACTGGTTAATTGAAACAAACAAACAAAAAAAGAACTTTTTGAAAGTATAGTGTGTAAACTATAGTGCTGATGGAATGTCAGGAAAACTAGACTCAGAACATGTGAACCAAAAGGCCAGTGGAAGGTAATGACGATGTTGTACTGGATGAAGGATGAAGAGGACTAGGATGTAGTCATTAGAGCAACAGAATCTACTTTGCTTCTCAAGTTGAAATATGGAGAATGTGGGAATATGGAATATGGGACTTTTGGGAGAATTTGCCTATAATGGGGAGGGCGAGGTGTGTTAGTAACTTAATGATTTCCTCCATGTACACTTTGATTTTGCTTCTCCTTTCATTGTAGTAACCACTCTACTATCTCCCACTGTTAAAAGTTGCTCATCCTTCAAGAGTTGCCTCGAATGCCAATATTCCATATGCTTTTCTGGGTTTGCCAATTAGAATTGATTTCTCCCTCTTCTAACTCATACTGTACTTTCCCCCTCTCTTATGAAAATTACTGTACAATGTTTAGCATTAAAAGGTGTGTAAACCTACCTTGTCAACCTAACAAGGTATGACTTCCTGAGGGCAATGACTGTGGCTTAGATTTCTATATATCCCCAGAGTATCTCAAAGCAAAAGGTGCTCAGACGTATTTGTTGAATGAATAAGGTCGGTACCAAGTTAAAGATTCTGCAAGTAACTTAGTGATAAGTTCTGCGTGAATATTTCCTTTTCATTGCTTTAAAAAGCCAAACAAATAATTCCCTTCCCTTAATGTATCATTAATTAAAAACTTTCAGAAGATAAAACATATGCAGAAGCTTTATCTTATTTAAAAAAAAATAGTTTGAGATTAATGATTGGTATTACCTCAGAATATCGGGTAAGATAAAACAGAAAAATCTCTCCAAATAATTTCCTGATCTCTAATTTTAACCAATGACTTAAAGTGATTTTTGTTTTACTCTTAGGTAAATGCTTTCAATGGATTACTAATAGCTTCGCTGTTAGATGATATCAATTTTTTTTTCTTAAAAAAATTTTTTAATGTTTTTAGTTTTCAGAGAGAGAGACAGAGTGTGAGTGGGGGAGGGGCAGAGAGAGAGGGAGACACAGAATCTGAAGTAGGCTCCAGACTCTAAGCTTTCAGCACAGAGCCCAACGTGGGGCTCAGACTCACAAACCATGAAATCATGACCTGAGCTGATGTCGGATGCTTAACCAACTGAGCCATCCAGGCATGTCTCAGTTTTTTTTCTTTATTTAAATATGGATGTGTTTGTAATTTTTAGATTGTTATTATGGTTGAGAACCTCTATTTTTACTTTTATACTTTTATTTTAATGTTCTGACAAGACAGAAAAGTGGACATATGCAAAATCAGATTTCAGCCAAACAAAAGTATATGTACAATGAAAACTTACAAATTTGAAAAAAAATATTTAGGAGTGTGGGAGCCAGCCTTCAAGATGGCCCTCAGTGATTTTTACTTTTGATATTCACGACCTTGTGTAGTCCCCTTCTATACTGTGCTGGGTTTGGTTTGTCTGACAAATAGACTGTGATGGAAGTGCCAGCATTGTGACTTTTACGGCTAGGTTGTAAAAGATAGTGCCTCTTCTGCCATGTGGTCTCAGATCAGTCACTCTGGGCAAATTCAGCTGTCATGTCATGAGGACATTTAAGGAACTTTCTAGAGAGTTCCACAATGAAAGGACTGCTAGCCTCTTGCCAAAAGAGTCAGCGACAACTTGCCAATCACCTGAGTGAGCCATCTTAGAAGTCGATCCATCAGCCACAGTCAAACCTTAGGACAAATGCAGTTCTGGCACCTAGACTGTAACCTCATGTGAAACTCTGAGCCATAACTGCCCAGCCACGCCACTCCTAACTTCCTGACCCAAAGATAATAAACTATTATTGTTGTTTTAAGCTATTAAATTTTGGGGCAATTTGCTGCACAGCAATAGATAAATAATAAGAACAAGTGTTTGTTAAACTTACAATATGCAAACATAAGGCAAGTAACTGTGGTGAGGATAAGGACACATAAAGATTTCTTTAATTGGATAACCACAGAGCTTGCAGTGCAGATATTTTTCCAGTAAGTAGTATAGTTGTCAAGAACTAAGTAGAAAATGTGTTGGACATAGATTTGGCAAGGAAATTATTGTTTTTTTGCTGTATGATGATTTGAAGATGGGTACCATACTGTACATATGTTCAGCTGTGACAGCTAAAGTTATTTCTCCATTAGAGACTTTTGCAACAGGTTCTACCAATATCCATTAACTATGTAGCCCTATTGATAAAAAACATATGTCCATTTATAGATCAAAATATTTCAGTAAAAATACCACCTTTGTATTTTTGAAAATTCAACATCATAGCAAATGATGCCTGGGTTCTGTGGCTTTGCTGGATGCCTCTCCATATGGGGAGCTGAGCCTGAATACATGCGGTAATGCATGCATCACCACATACTCACTAATGAAGCAAGGTAAAGAAATAGAAAAGCTTTTCATTCCCTCAACATGCAGCTGGTGTGTGATACCAGATGTAAAATCATTGATGTTCTTGCCAAGTTCTCAGGATCATGGCATGATTTATTTAAACTCAGGCAATCAAGAATATGTTGATTTTTTTAAAAAAAATAGTCAAATTCAAGGAGAATGATTAGTAGGTGAAGATGAATATATCTTTTAAAATAAACTATTGGCTGTGTATTAAATGTGAAATTCATATTTATATATTTCTTGCCTTCTTTGTAGGTTATTGTGGTTTTCCTCTGAAGAAAGAGTTAATGACTTTACTTTCTAATCCCTCAACTCCTGCAGAATTACTTTGTCATGAGTCACATAAATTCCCTAGAGCTGTCGTTGAAAAAAATCTGTTACTTTGAAACCAATGTTACAGTTGCCTATCCAAAATGGACAGTAAATAGCATGTCTTCTTTGAATAGTGTCAAGCATTTCCTATGATACTTTATAATTTATGATATTAGATTTGAGTATAACAGAAGCCAAGCCGCAAGGTTTCTTCCAGAGGGATCGTTGCCACCATCTGCAGTATCAGGACAAGAAACATCACAAGGGTTGGAGATTTTTTTCTCCCCTCAGAAGAACCTTTTTATCTAGAAGTAGAAACTACAGAGAGCGTTCTGGGTGACTTGTCACCATTAGGGGCAGTTGTGATCCAGAACTAACGGAAAAGGGAACTAACTTTTATCAAGTTTCTGCCACGTGCCAGGCACTCCAGTATCTTACTTGATTCTCAAAACAACCTTGTATTTCAGTAGCAAAATTTCCCTTTTTTCTCACCATACAATCACAGTGGACATGAAAAAAGAAGTCGTGGTAAAATATGCATAACCTGAAAAGTTTCCGTTTTAACTGGTTTTTAAGGGTGCAGTTCAGTGGCATTAACTACAGTCATGTTGTTTGCATCCATCACCACTGCCCAGAACTCCACTGTAAGCATTTGCAATCATGGAGCACTTCTCATAAATCACTTACACTTTGTAATAGGTGTAATCTTGTTGGAATCTTACACTAACTCGAAAAAGTAGAGACATTTCCCACTTTTATGCATGAGGAATCATAAGCACACGTATTTAAATAAGGCCTATGGTCGTACATTGGTAGGACTGGTCTTTAAGCCCAGGTCAAGTTATTCTAGAAGTTGTCTGTTTAATCCTACCCCACATTGCCTCTATTATGGGAGTGCAGACATAGGACCTTCATGGAGTTCCTTCTATGTTAATCGTTCAGAATAAATCACTCTTCAAGGAAGGCATGGAGGGAGGGCCAAACGGGGGCCAGAAAAGGGTTTCCTAGCACAGAGCAACACTGCTAGCCCAAGAGGTCCTTTGCAAAAGTCAGAAAAAGGTAAATCTTCCTCCAGGAAGTTTTCAATTAAAAAGCTTTCTGAGAGAAAATTTTCCATAAAAAACACAAAAATTTATAATTGTGATGTGGGTGACACATCCTGGAGTTGTGCAGTATATATAACTGTCATAACTGTATGTGGCAACTCTGTCCCCTAATACCCTGTTATGGGCTGAATCATGTACCTGTAAAATTCATACTTTGAAATCCCAACTCCCAATTCCTCAGAGTATAATGGTATTTAGAAAGAAGGTTTCTAGGGGCCCCTGGGTGGCTTAGTCGGTTGAGCGTCCAACTTTGGCTCAGGTTATGATCTCGTGGTTGGTGAGTTCGAGCCCCGTGTCAGGCTCTGTGCTGACAGCTCAGAGCCTGGAGCCTGCTTCAGATTCTGTGTCTCCCTCTCTTTCTGCCCCTTCCCCGCTCATAGTCTGTCTTTCTCTGTCTCAAAAATGAATAAACATTAAAAAAAAATTAAAAAAAAAAAAGAAGGTTTCTAAAGAAGTGATTGAGTTAAAATGAAGGTGTTTGGGTGGGGCCCTAATCCACCCCGAGTGTCCTCACAAAAAGAGACAGTGACATGAGGAAAACCATGTGAAGAGGCAGCAAAAAATCAGCCATTTCTGCAAGCTAATGAGAGAGGCCTCAGAGGAAACCAATCCTGCCAGCACCTTCATCTTGGACATCCAGCATTCTGGAACTATGAGAAGAAAAATTCTGTTGTTTAAGGTGCCCCGTCTGTGGCATTTTGCTATGACAGCTCTGGCAAACTAATGTGCACCTCTGACATTTTCAACTTACAAAGTTAAAGCATTCATACAGATAGCCTATGATGGGCATTCAGGATGATGGGCAACACACACACACACACACACACACACACACACACACAGGGCAAGAGTGAGAGGTAGGGAAGGAGGGGAGGGAAGGAGAGAGGTACGAGAGAAACCTCCTTACATGGTCTAAAACTCTCAGCATCTTAACAGCTTGATGCTTCTATTTCCACACCCTGTCCTCTTCACCTGGCACTGTACCACCTCTCCTTTGTAGCATCAATTACATTATTATGACATATTTTCATGAAATCATTTGAATAATCTTTTCCCACTGTGTTCTGTGCTCTGTGAGAAGAGATCTTCCTTCTGCCCTCACTATCTACATTATGAATGTCTCATAGTAAGTAACCGATAAGTATTTGTTGGGTGAATGAATGGAGGAAGGAAGGAGGGAGTGTATGCCTGATCTTGTGAATGTTTTCAGTCAGATTATTACCTGATTAACAGTGATACATACATCCAAGAAAAATGAAAGTATAATAATTATGCAGAATAACAATATATTTTTCCAGTTAAAATGACTAAAGTGTACCCAGAAGTAAAACATGGGTTCATTAGAGTACTTTGCTTAAAGGATTTATTTTTATTTGATGACATACAAACCTGAAGTCTGGACCATTTTCTGTCATTAGAAGTCCCATGCCTTTTCTTAACGTGCCAGGTTCAATACGCCAGCCAAATTCTAGCAATTATGCGTTTCCTTCATAGAATTCCCGAAGAGCATGGATTCGGAAGATAATTTTTTTCTTTCCCCTGTTGGCTGTTATGGCCATTTATTAAAATCACCAGTGTGTAATGCAGCTAGTGGAAAATACCAGCTTGGGCCATAGCCATAGTTATGTTCTTTGGATCAACAAACCACCACAAGTTAGTGAGACAATTATTTGATACAGGAGAGTTTGAACTCCAGGGTAGATTGGCTTGATAGTTAAAATGATTAAGAATAAAAAAGAGGGGAAACTTGAAATTACTATACAACCTCTTTAACTGGTATTTTCAAACTCCTATTTGTTCATGTTCCAGTACTAAGAATTTTACATGTATTATATCATTTATTTCAATTTTTACCCAACCCTGTAAAGTTGGTACAATTATTGGCCCACTTTTTTAGATGAAGTAACTAACTCTGGCTGAGTGAGCTTAAGCAATTTGGTCAAGGTGACCCAGCTATCACTACAATCCAGACTTTTCTTTCTTTGTGTACTGGTTACAAAAATACTGCGTTTATTATAATGTATAAAATAAAGTGTTAAGAACAAAATTAAAAAAACAATAACCGCAAAGCCAGAAACAACCACGAGTGACATTTTGGTGAGTGTCTTTCTAGTGTTTATTTTCCATGATTGGATGGGTCTTGTAAAATGGTATAATATTTTATATAGTATTTTGTAATTGGCTTCTAATTTTTATATATTATTTTATAGAGCAGATTTATACAGCAACACTTTTAGTGATTATATACTATTCTGATTTATTAATAGTTATAGTATATTTAATCATTTTTTACTTTTTAACATTTATAGTTATTTTGATATTAAAAATCGTAATTAAAGCTTACACACAAAATTTTTACATGCATGATTATTTATTTTGGCTATATTTCTAGAACTAGAATTAATGCTTTAAAGGTAAAATTCATTTTTTATATTAGTTGTAAAAAATTTCTGTAATAGGATATAAATTGTCAGAATTTATAATTAGATATAATTTATATTGTCTAAGTTCTCTCTCTCTCTCTTTTTTTTTATTTGTTTATTTTGAGAGGCAGAGAGCACAAGCAGGGGAGTGGCAAAGAGATGGAGGGAAAGAGAATCCCAAGCAGGCTGTGCACTGTCAGCACAGAGCCCAATGTGGAGCTGGACTTGGGGTTCAATTTGTAGCACAAACTCACGACTATGAGATCATGACCTGAGCTAAGATGAAGAGTGGGAGACTTAACCAACTTAGCCACCCAGGCGCCCCTCTCTTAAGTTCTACGGAAAAGATAGTTTTTTCTGAATTCATGGACGGCCGTGTCGGCAGCTTCTTCTTCTTCTTCTTCTTCTTCTTCTTCTTCTTCTTCTTTCTTCTTTCTTCTTCTTCTTCTTTTCTTTTACTTTATTTTGAGAGAGAGAGAGAGAGTGCGACAGGGGGAGGTGCAGAGAGATAGAGAGGGAAAGAATCCTAAGCAGTTTCCACACTGTCAGTGCAGAGCTGGATGTGGAGCTTGATCTCAGGAAGTAACCTTCAGATCATGACCTGAGCTGAAATCAAGAGTCAGATGTTTAACTGACTGAGCCACCTAGGTGCTCCTGAATTCCTGGGCTTCTTAAGGAAAAATTCCATTTTTCTTATTGTTTACTTACTCACCTTGCATGGACAGTGTCTTCCCTAAGATCTAGGGAGTTCCCTAAGAACTTGAACTAGGCTAAAGAGCTCTGATTCTGTGGTGGGGATCCAAGGTGCAAGTAAACTTGGCACACATGGGAAATGGTTGCAAAAAAGCAAGATGAGGCTAGACTGAAGATAGACAAAGTAAAGGTTCTGTTCTATTGTAAACAGAAGGATAATCATTTTGGTTTTTTCCTTTCTATTATCTATTATTCTATAGTCTTAAAGTCACTTTTTTTTGAATTTTTGGGAAATGAAATTTCTTTGCCAACCAAAACCCCTTCTGTAAGGAAAGAGGTTATTATTTTTGTACACTTTTTGGTAGTGCATTATAGTAAATATTTGTGAACAGTTTTTTGCTTGGAATGAAAATTATCTTCGATAGAAACTATCAACTGAAATATTACCCTGCTTGATTTATTTGACCTAATTATTGGTCCTTAAAACAATATTAACCCCAGATGATATCTGTGTTTATTACTACTATTGCACATCAATTGTTTTGTTGATTTGGGGTGTGCAGTTTTACAGAGCTTTTTTTTTTTTTTTTTTTTTTAGAATGATAGTTTAGTGTGGGATCTATCTCAATATCTCAGACTATAAATTGCACAGACAGTACCTTTTCCATGGAAACAAATGGAGTTTTAGTTTAAAAAGCATTTAAAATATACATCCTTGCTTCTCAGATCAGATCTTTTGAATCAGAATATCTGAATAAGCATCACAGGTAGTTCCATGGCACTCTAAAGCTTGAAAAGCACTATTTGAAAACAGTACATGGAGCAATCATTTTGTTTCTGCATTTGTTCACATACAATAGCTCCTGAACCCTCTGTCTGTGAGGGGCAGTATGCCATTCACTGAGGGATATAAGAAGACAAGCAAGACATGATTCTTCCTTTCAAGGGCAGATAGCCAAGTAGGGAAAGTGAGATCCTTGAATAAAAATAATAATGATGGTATGAAGCAATATGTTTTGCTGTAAAATGAAGGCAGCAGGAAAAACTTCTGTTGGGGGATCTGTGGGAAGGTGAAGTGAGACTTAACAGGGATGGAAGACATCTGAGCTGACACCAAAACAAGTGTGTGTGTGTGTGTGTGTGTGTGTGTGTGTGTGGTTGGAATGTGCTGGGGCTGGGAGACTGTATTACAGGAGAAGGCAATGGCAGTGGGGCATCAGGGCAGGAGAGTGTGGTAGGGAGCAGAATTATAGCCAGCATGGCTGGTGCCCAGGAAGTCAGGAGAAAGTAAGACTGAAAGGCAGTTCGGGGTGCATTTGGAAGTAGCTTGGAGTATCTGTACAGCAGACAAGGGGGGATCTGGAATACTTTTTTCAAGAAAATAAGTTTAATTCTTTATTTTGAGAGACAGAGAGCTGAGGGGAAGAGAGACAGGGAGAGAGAGAGAATCCCAAGCAGGCTCCACACTGTCAGCAGGGAGCCTGTTAAGGGGCTGGAACCAATGAATGAATCATGAGATCATAACTGAGCCGAAATTAAAAGTCAGATGCCTAACTGACTAAACCCCCCAGGAGCCCCCAGAATATTTGTGATAAGAATAGTGACCCAATCAAGGCAGAGCTCAAATTCAAAGCTGAATGAATCATGAGATCATAACTGAGCCGAAATCAAAAGTCAGATGCCTAACTGACTAAACCCCCCAGGAGCCCCCAGAATATTTGTGATAAGAATAGTGACCCAATCAAGGCAGAGCTCAAATTCAAAGCTGAAGCCACCTGCTGGATAGAATGTTTGGAAGAGTCAGGGAGTCAGGTGTGAGGTCAAAACTAAATTAGAGTTGAAGCAATGGGAAAAGAAAGCAGCAGAAAGTTGCAAAAAAGTGCCGAAGAGAAAAACAGACCCAAGTTAGTGTTTAATTAGATATGGTGGGGGTGGGTGAGGAATGAGGCAGGATGACTCATGTTTGGAGCCTGAGAGAACAAGTGTACCCTTAACAAACAAGGAAGTCAGCAGAAACTGGTTCTCGGGGAAATTTAATTTTAGAAATTTTAAGTATGAGGTGCTTTCAGGGTATCCAAATTTAATCCCTTTGTTGGATCCTTTGTTGCAGGGGATAACAGGCAAGTCTGTTCCATTACCAGAGAGTCCTACTATTACCCAGTTGCTTACTTCACTTTTTCCAGTGGGTTCTCTACCCTCTCCCCCAGGCTTCTCTAACTTCTTCCAGCGTGAGCATTGTCAGGTCTTTTCTATACGTTGTTAGATTCAAAAGACTGAAGAATCTGTAAGACAAGTAAACAGTTTTTCCTTACTAATTTTGATTACTTCTCCTACTAAAATGACAGTGGGTCACGACGGCAGCCCATAACAATTCTTTTCACTAGGTTGTACCAAAGATGCCTTCCATGCTAGCAGTAAAGCCATGGAGGAAGGACAGAGTGAACTGGGGAGAAAGAATATCCCATCTTATCACCCAATACACCTCTACAGTTACATAAGTGGTCAGGGTTAGAAAGGGATTGATAGTTTGGAAATTATTTGCATGGAATTGAGTGGGAAAGCAGTGAAGTAGTTGATTTTCTGAGTGTATGCTTTAGCAAGTTTTGTTTTACAGTGCGTATTTTGTTGGTGGCTGACTGCGTCTTCTGAAATGGATCATACTGTACTAGGGCACAGTGAGTCATTCCACATTGTTTTCCTCAGTTCTACTCTGCATTTGTCCCTCATCAACTTCCTCTTATCTCTACAGTGTTTCTGTCTAAGCATTTCTCCTGTCTCCGCTAAGGTCAGAGGACAGGAAAATAGACTAAAATCACCATTGCATCAACAAGGGGTTTCTGGAGTACCTTGTTTGCGCTCACAATCATTCTAGGTGTTTCAGTCATATCATATGAGTGACTGAAAATAGGTAAAAAAAAAAAAGGTTGACTTTTATATGACAATTATTAGAAGTTTGAATGAGTTATCGAGAGAGGTCATATATTCTAAATGTGGCAGAAATGGTTAAGTTGCATGCTCCCTGTTAGTAATGGAACACAAGCTCTTTGTCTTGAGATAATATGGATATATTTTCTTTTTTTTCTTTTTAATGTTTTTTAATGTTTATTTATTTTTGAGACAGAGAAGACAGAGCATGAACAGGGCAGGGGCAGAGAGAGAAGGAGACACAGAATCTGAAACAGGCTCCAAGCTCTGAGCGGTCAGCACAGAGCCCGACGCGGGGCTCGAACTCACGGACCGTGAGATCATGACCTGAGCTGAAGTCGGACGCTCAACTGACCAAGCCACCCAGGCGCCCCAATATGGATATATTTTCAATTAAAGTTTTGCTGACAATGGGTTGATTATTTTTCACTTTTTTTCACACTTGTGTAAGAGAACCCTGTGTCATTATGCTTGTGACTGTTTTTATATATGATTACATTATATGTACCACATCCTCCATATTGGCTTGTATGTTAGCCAATGAAAGAAGAAATTCCATTCTTTCACTTCAAGCTTTTTTCAGTCATTGTAGTAATAAATTATATATTATAATCAGTTCTGAATCATATTCTTTAAATGAAAATGATAATTTTCTTTCTGTATACAGTAGATATTATGGAAATGACCAAACTTCTTTATTTGCATTAAGAGAAAGGGAATAGTATCCTAATTCAGCAGGAGGTATTTTTGTTTTGCATAACTAAGACATTTCCAATTTAAAGAATAGTGGTAGGTTAAGGTTCAGGGAGGTTAGAAAAAGACTGATGTAATGTATCTTCTCTTTTTCTGCAGATTTCTATGAGTTAGACCAAAAGCAGACTTCTACAGGATCTTTGGGTTCAGGGGAAGCTAATTTGAGGCAAATCTGCTTTACAGTGTCCCATTCCCTTTGGCTGGGGCCTGAGCCCTTGAGCGCAGAGTTCTTGCCTGCCTTCCCCTAACACTGTCCCCCGTGAAAGCCCTAACCTTGGCCCCTGCTGTTTTCCTTGGTGGCTCTGATGGAAGGAGCAGAAGCACCTTGTATGTGCTGGGCATGGAGGATATATTTTGGGGCAGTGTTTTTTCTCTTTATCATCTCTGTTCTGACTACTCTTTGGGCGCAGCTTTACTCTGATTATAGAAAAGCTAAACAAGGTGAAACTTTAGTCCAGGAACTCTTTCAATTCCATTAGTTTTTGAGAGGAAAGAGTTTGTCGAATAATCTCCCTGCTTATTTGTTTTCATCCTGCTTTGTGGGAAACATCTAGGTAATTGATTGATCATTTAATTACTACTGTCAGGATAGTTGGCAAGTAAAATCTCTAAGCTTATTTTCCTATCTAAAGTGGGCATATGGGCCACCTGGGTGGCTCATCCAGCTAAGTGTCTGACTCTTGATTTTGGCTCAGGTCGTGATCTCACCGTCATAAGATCGGGCACTGCACTGGATGTGGAGCCTGCTTAAGATTCTCTCTCTTCTCTCTCTGCCCCTCTACCCTGCTCATGCTCTCCCTCTCATAAAAAAAAAAAATCAAAAAAAAAGTGGACATAACCAGTGTCAACTTTAGGTTTATTCTGAGGATTAAATAAGATCATTCATAATACCTAGAACATATATTTTTTTAAAAAAAAATTTTTTTTTCAACGTTTTTTATTTATTTTTGGGACAGAGAGAGACAGAGCATGAACGGGGGAGGGGCAGAGAGAGAGGGAGACACAGAATCGGAAGCAGGCTCCAGGCTCTGAGCCATCAGCCCAGAGCCTGACGCGGGGCTCAAACTCACGGACCGCGAGATCGTGACCTGGCTGAAGTCGGACGCTTAACCGACTGCGCCACCCAGGCGCCCCTAGAACATATATTTGATAAAACAATCATTTAAGTTCAATTTATCACCAGTATTGTGATGGGCTAAATTTCATTGTTCTGAATTTCAGGGTTTTGAGAATGGCGTGAATAATTTTATATTAACTTATATAATAGCAACCACTTACTTAGTGCTTACTACATGTGAGCCTCTGTGTTAAACCCTTAATATTAACCTGTTTGATTCTGACTACAGCATCAGGAAGTGAATTCCATGATCTCCATTTTATGAAGCTTGGGTAGAAATAAATTATCTAATGGCAGCTTGTTAAAGTCCTGTACACCTGATCATACTATACTGTCTCCTCGTACCCTTTTCTAAATACTCGGTGTCTTATTTTGAAAGCACAATACACAAACTTGAACAGTTGTTCTGTATTGATTGTGAGGTTGACCTCAAGGTGGGAAGTGTTGCAATTGGATGGAAAAAGATTATGGACTTGGAACACTATGATAGGGTATACCATGGATTGGGTCGCTGGGAACAACTTTATTCCTTTCTAGATAATTGGCCGTATTTCATATTTCTTGGGTTGTATCCCAGCTCTGCTACTTAGTAACTTTGTAATCTTGGGAAGCCACAGCTTTCTGAGCCTCAGTTTCCTCATCTATCAAATGGGGATAAAATTACCTTCCTCAGGGAATTGTTATGAGAATTACATGGGTTAATACATGTAGGTTCATTAAAGTAGTGGCTGACACTTGGTAAACACTATTAGCTATTATTAGTATTTCTGTACCCTTCACCTAAAATTTTTTTTTAACGTTTATTTATTTTTGAAGGAGAGAGAAACAGAGTGTGAGTGGGGGAGGGACAGAGAGAGAGGGAGACACAGAATCGGAAGCAGGCTCCGGGCTCTGAGCTGTCAGCACAGAGCCGGACGTGGGGCTCGAACCCACGAACTGTGAGATCATGACCTGAGCCGAAGTCGGACGCTCAACCGACTGAGTCACCCAGGCGCCCCACCCTTCACTTTCTATCTGTCTTCTGGGTGTCTGTATTTGTGCATCATTGCACTCTTGCTAAGAAAGGCATAGATTTACTTACAGACGTTGTGATGACTGTCCGCAGGATCATATTCTGCTTTTGTAATTTCTGATGTATTTTAGTAGAGGGAAAAGTTGACTGTTGCCCTTGAATTTCATCCATCTTCCAAAACAATTACTGCTTAAGAATTAATAGGATTAATCATCTTTTAAGTGTTTAACTCTGACTTCAAATTTATGAAATTGAAACCTGTTAAAAAAATCAGTATTAACAAAAGCCAAATATATTGAGTGATCCTATTGGCCTTATCTTAAATTTTAATTTCAGATTAGAAGTAAAAGCGAATTTAAAGTATGTTGCCAGATAGAGTCTTCTCTATTTTTATGCACACATTGGATATGAGGTGCATGGTTAGGTATCTTACTTAGCCTTTTAGCCCAGCTTGAGGAAGAGTTAATAAAGTAAAGTTATGTAAAGTGCATTGAACTCCTCAAGAGAGAAGTGTTATATTAATACCTGCCTCACAGTGATGTTCTCAGACTTAATGATAGAAAGTTTGTAAATTGCCTTGGTACTCCCAGTAACATCCTGATGAAGCATCATTTCGTTTTATTGCAAAGAGCTCTAAGTTACACAGAATGCAAGTTAAGGGGGAATAATATCCCAGTCCTTATTTTATAATCAGAAGTACATAAAATAAAGAGAAAACATTGTGTTCCAGTTGTGAGTGGTAGAGTTGATCATTTTTATATTTTCTTTCCATATTACTTTTGGGAGAGGGGCAGAATTTATAACACACTGTTTAATCGAGCACTCGTCATTAAAATATGTAATGGAAGAAACAATGATCATGATACAGAGACCTTTAAGGACACTATTATTCAAACATTTAAAAATTAAATTCCAGTTTTGAAAGAATCAAAATCCATTTTATATGATTCTATTAAGTTTGGCATTTTTGAGACATGTCTTAAATCGATACCTGTAATACTTACAAACATCAGTAGAGAGAATAGTATTGTGAACACATATTCTTGCTGTAGGGTACATTTTAAATGTCTAAACACTAATCAATATAGAGAAATTAAGTATTGACTAAAATAGCTTTATAATAAGTAATTATTGGTTTGCTCTTTTAGAAATTAGACATTTTCACTTTGGGAATAAAGAGTAAATTTACTGTCATGAAATTAAAGTGTTTTTGACCTTTTTGTACAACTTTCCTCTCTCTATGAAATGATTAGGTTTAAATATGATTGCACAGCTGTATTATGTTGCAAGCATCAATTTTTAATTATTATAAGGTCAATGTTAGAACAAATGTGATTAGTACAGTACCTCAGTGCACTTATTTACTTTCCACTAAAAAACTACCCTGTGTTTACTAAAACCAACCTGTACCTCTCTCTGCTGATATGACTAATTATATTTATGCCAAATCCTTTATTTCCCCCCCCCCCAGTGTTCATCCTATGTATGTGATTTTGTTTATTCTTTTGATTTTAAAAAATATAAATTGCCTGACTTATCTCTTCCCTTCAAATAGCGGGACATTTATTTTCCTATGTGTGTGTAGGTGTCTCTGTGTGTATAACCACAGATATTAGTAACTGCACAATTCTCCTGCCTTTGTATAACATGGTGTCTTAGTTAGCTTGGGCTGCTGTAACAAGATATCATAGACTGGGTGGCTGAAACAACAAGCATTATTTCTCACAGGTCTGGGGCTGAGAAGTCCAAGGTCAAGGTACCAGCAGATTCGGTGTCTGATTAGAGACCCCTTTCTGGTTTGCACATGGCTGTCTTCTGGTTATGTCCTTACCCGGCTTCTCCTTAGTGTGTGCACATGGAAAGACACAGAGAGAGAGCTCTTCCTCTTCTATGAGCATTAATTCTATTATGAGGACACTACCTTCATGACCTCATCTAACTTAATTACCTCCCAAAGGCCTTGGCCCCACCCCCAAATATCAGCCCATCTAAAGCCCATCTAAAGAGAAAAGGAGTTTCCTTTTGAGACATGAGTTTCCACGTTTACCTGTGTGTAGAGATTTGTCTTATTTCTCTTACTGCTCCAAGTGACTTTGGATTTAGCTCTTTAAATGAAAAGATATGGTATATAAAAATAACAGAATAGTAAATGAGCTACATGCTAGTCATGAAAATTCTTCAGATGTTCAACATGAATAGTAATTCAGGTTTTAATGAAAAAGTAGTTTTCTAATTCTTTCTTTCCTTTGTATTTTTTTTAAGTTTATTTATTTTGAGAGAGGCAGAGACAGCATGAGTGGTGGAGGTGCAGGGAGACAGGGAAAGAGAGAGAATTCCAAGCTGCCAGTGCAAAGCCCAATGCGGGGCTCAAACCCATGAAGCCGTGAGATCATGACATGAGCCTAAACCAAGAGTCGGACACTTAACCGTTTTCTGATTCTAGTTTTCTGATTCTTTTTTTAAAAAATTTTGTTAATGTTTATTTATTATTGAGAGACAGAGAGACACAGAGTGTGAGCAGGGGAGGCATAGAGAGAGGGGGAGACATAGAATCTGAAGTAGGCTCCAGGCTCTGAGCTGTCAGCACAGAGCCTGACGCGGGGCTCGAACTCACAAACTGTGAGATCATGACCTGAGCCAAAGTCGGTAGCTTAACCAACTGAGCCACCCAGGCACCCCTCTAGTTTTCTGATTCTTAACTGTTTCCTTATATTTTATTTCTGTTAATAGGTTATATTTTTAAAATAATATTTAAAAAGTAAAACCCCCCCACATTTGTTGTATTTATGAAATGAGACAGTCAGTGTAAGATTTCCTACAAACTAGAACATGCAGGCCAGATGTTCCATCTTCATGGCTTGGTGAATGAATGGTCGGATGCTGGTTGGGCTCCTCTGGGGGTCTTAAGATGCAGTGGTGAAGAACAGATCATTACTTGGCTATGACAAGTGGCAATGGGGCTGGTAGGGAAATGACTCATTATTGGTATTGATCAGGGTGGGCTGTAAAGAAGATAGGTCTTGCCTTTGATTCCTTCATACTTCTTTGGTCATTGAGTAGGGGCAGAAGGAACATTTATAGGAATTATAAGAACTTTACTTCTGTGTTGGATGATGCAGCTTCTTTGGCATTTCCTTCTCACCTGCTGTATTATTGTTGGGTTACATATTCTGAAAATAGTTGCCTTTAAAAAGAAATATGTAGGGTACTCTTGTTGAAAAATTTTAAGTCCTAATAATTAGGATCAAATGATGGAGGTCCAGGCATTGCAACAAAGAGTTAGGAGGTATTTGGGGTTGGATGGTTCTTTTCCAAGCTTAAATTATGTTCCTCAGGAGTAAGCTTATTCTAAGTAGTTTTGTGAGCCACTTATTCTCTTACTCCAGCTCTGTTACTGCCTCCACCCTCGCTATCTACGTACCAAAATATTGTGAATAATGCACTATAAACATTGCCTAAGAAATTCTTTTTCTTTTATTTTTTTTTATTTAAAAAAAATTTTTTTAACATTTATTTATTTTTGAGACAGAGAGAGACAGAGCATGAACGGGGGAGGGGCAGAGAGAGGGAGACACAGAATCGGAAGCAGGCTCCAGGCTCTGAGCCATCAGCCCAGAGCCTGACGCGGGGCTCGAACTCACGGACCGCGAGATGGTGACCTGAGCCGAAGTCAGATGCTCAACCGACTGAGCCACCCAGGCACCCCTTCTTTTTCTTTTAAATAGGACATCATGAAAGCAAGCAAAAAATCTGTTATTATACAAGTCACATATAAGATCTGTATAACAGATCATGAATGTATGATTTGAGAGGACGTAAAAGCCACAGAAATATTGTTTATCAAGGTTAAAATCATGCTTTATTCCTCTCAGCCATGGAACTTGGGCAAAAATTTTTTAAACCAGGTTTTGTCCCTGTTTTCAGACCACACATGGGTTGCAGCAATTCCATGATGCCTTCTCAGTTACCTTCTTTGAGCCTAACTCTTTCCTCAAGACATAAAACATTTTAAAAGATGAGAGGACCAACTATGGTATTTCATTTTCAGTCTCTGACTGCCTTTACATTTGCTTTTCCTTTCAAGACTGTACTAGTTATCATCCTGACTTTGGGCATATAATTGTATGGATTACACATTTAGAGCAGATTCTACTGTGTTTATTTTGGTGGTCACAGGAGTCTAGTGCGGGGAGTATAAATATGGCTCACAATATGTTTCTAAGTAAAATAAAATCCATGTATTAATTATCCACCTTGCTTTGGCTAGGTACTTAATATTAGCCATAATTTGTCACTCTCTTCTTTTTTACTATGGTACAGGATGCTCAGGTGGCCTACACAATGTGAAAAAAGGAAGAAAGGGCTTTTGGTTATCAGTTTACCTTTTTTTGCCATTGTGATAGTTGCTTAGGGTGCAAACTATGGCCAATTTGGAGATGCAGAGCCACATCACTCTAAGTAAGGCTGGGACAGAGAATTTTTCTAAAACTTTGTTTTTTATTTCTTATTTTGTTTTTATTTTTAAAGAGAGAGAGAGAGAGAGAGAGTCAGAGGGAGAAAGAGAGAGAATCTCAAGCAGGCTCCACACTCAGCACGGAGCTTGACGTGGGGCTTGATTCCATGATCCTGGGATCATGACCTGAGCTGAAATCTAGAGGTCGATGTTCAACTGAATGAGCCACCCAGGAGCCCCTCCAAAGCTTTGGTGTTTAAAAGACTATTGAAAATGAAATTTTTGAACAGCCTGGAGCCATTTACTTAGCCTGGTCATATCAGCCCCTCTCTGCCATGGTGAAACGCTTTTGTAAACACACATGAATAGCCAGTTATCCTATGAAAAGATGATCCATCACATTAAGAAAATGAAAATATTAAAATGAGAATATATTTTATACTGCTGGATAATAAAAATGAAACATTAGGACTATAACAGGTGATGGCAAAGAGAGGGAGAAATGAAACACATAATCTGTTATTGGGAGTATAAGCAGGTGCAACAACAAACAACAGTCATAATATTTAACCAATGTCAGGCATTATTACCCTTTAGTTACTGAATTGAAGGATGGTCTTTGATGGCTAGGAGGCCCAGGTAGGGTAACCAGCTTGTCCCGGTTTGCTGGGAACTTTTCTGGTTTAAAACTGAACATCCTTGAGGCACCTAGGTGGCTCAGTTGGTTAAGTGTCCATCTTTGGCCTAGGTCATGATCTCACAGCTAATGAGTTCAAGCCCTGCGTCGGGCTCTGTGCTGACAGCTCAGAGCCTGGAGCCTGCTTCAGATTCTGTGTCTCCCTCTCTCTCTGCCCCTCCCCTGCTCACTCTGTCTCTCTCTCTTTTAAGAATAAATAAACATAAAATCAAACACACACACACACACACACACACACACACACGCACACACACATATACACACACACACAAAACCCTGAACATCCTTTGTCTCAGAAACTCTCTCAGCTCCAGGCAAACCAAGATAGTTTAGTCATCCTATGGTCATGGAAATTATAGGGGGCCCTCAGGGGAGCAAGTATTTCTTAAGGGTGGAAATTATTTCAATATTCCAAAAGCTGGCGAATCCACATTGGTGTGTACTAGCTGAACAATAGCTCTGCATACACCTACTTTGGAAGATAATTTGGTGTTATCTTATGAAGTTCAGTAAACACATACCTATAATGCCCAAATTCATCTCTATGGCATATAGATCAGAGAAACTCTTGAACATGTGTATGGGAGATGTGTACAAGCATTTCATAGCCATGTTGTCTGTAGTAAAAAAAATTGGGAAAAACGTGAACATCCTGCAACAGAACACTCGATGACTATGCTGTGTTTTTCATACGATGGAATACTATGAAGAAATACAAATGAAGGGACCATGGCTACAAGCAGCAGTCTGAGTTCATTCAAATATATTGAGGCAAAGAAACAAGTTGAAAATACATAGGGTATGATTCATTTATATAAAGTTAAAAATAGGCAAAATAAAATATTTTTAAAGGGATATAAACATTCAAAATTATAAAGAAAAGCAAGTGGATGAAAAGTACACAAAAATCCATGGCAGTGATTCCCTGTGGAATAAGGAAGGGGCTCACAAGGGGCCTTGAAGAGATTGAAAAGTTCCAAGTCTTCAGCCAATTCTTCAGTGATATGTGGTTGTTCTTTTTATTCTTTGTACCTAACATGTATAAGAAACACACACACACACACACACACACACACACACAATATTTAATAAAAAATTTGAAAATTCCAAAAAGTTAAATTTTGGGGGGCCCTAAAAATTACATTTTAATGCTTCATGTCCTTTCAAGGTATATGGGAAATTTATCACATAACAAGTGTTTATTGATACCTTACCGTGTATTATGTAATGTTGAAAAAAAAAAAAAAAACAACCCCAAATCCCTGCCTTCAAAGGGCATAAATTTTGGTGGGGGAGAAGAACAATAAGCCTCTACATAAATAAATATATAAATACATAGGTACAACATGTATGTTATAAAATTTCAGGTTGACGTTAGAACTGGAAAGTAATAAAGGACAAAAAAGAGAGAAGGTCAGGAGGGACTAATTTTGAGTGATCAGGAAGGCCTTTCAGAAGCTCATGACCTGTGAATAGAGTCCTGGATAAAGTGAGGAACCAGCCACATGAATATTTGGGGGGAGAAGGTTCTAGGCAGAGTGAAGAGCCACTATCTTAGCTCCCAAAGTCCATCCCAAAACCTTCCGCCTCATCCAAGGCACTATGTGCAAAAAAGGAGAGGTCTCTACCCCTCATACATCCCCAATACCTTTTATTTTTCCAGGCTCAGAGAAAATATCCTCATGCTCTCAGATAGAGCTGTCATCCCTAGGCCCCTCACCAGAGTCTATGGCCTCTGTAAGCAGAAGCATTCTTTGAAAAAAAATTTTTTTAATGTATGTTTAATTTATAGAGAATGAGAGAGAGACAGAGTACAAGCCGGGGAGGAACAGAGAGAGAAGGAGACACAGAATCCAAAGCAGGCTCCAGGCTCTGAGCTGTCAGCACAGAGAACCGGACGTGGAGCTCAAACTCATGAGCCATGAGATCATGACCTGAGCTGAAGTCAGAAGCTTAAGTGACTGAGCCACCCAGGCTCCCCTATGCAGAAGCATTTCTGAATGGAGCCCATTAACTTTCCCCTTTGGCAAGACAATCTCCAGACCTCCAACACTCTAATGTCCGTTTGCTGTCTGGTAGGTGGAAGAGAAAAACAGCTCTCATTCTTTTTGGGTCTTCAAAGAAGCCAAAAGAAATCACAGATGGTTTTTGTAATAGATTATTTTGCTACATTTTACATGATAAAATGTTTTAAAGTCTCATTGACTATAGTGCATACTAAAACCTCAGAACCAGCCTTCAAAAAGGCAAGGAGTAGAAGGTTTTCTATAATCAGTGTGCCAAAGTATCCTTATATTAGAAAGTTTTTCATGGTCAACTTATGTGATTATCTTTAGCTATGGGTGATAGAGAGTCCTGGCATAGTGAACAGATGCATAACATTGTCAAGCCACTCAGCTTCTGAGTGTTGGTCTCTCATCTGCCCCTACCTGAAATGTTTATTGTGTGCATTAAATAAACTAGTGAGTGCTCGCTTCGGCAGCACATATACTAAATAAACTAGTGAGTCTGAAGTTGCTTGGTGACTGATATGACCTCTGCAGTAAGGGTAAGAATAATCATTTGGAATTGAAGACAACTTTTTTTTAAATGATCTGTGATTTTGTTTTTAATTATCCTAAGCCTTTTCACATAATTTACAAATTTGTGCTGATGGTGTATCTTTTGTATTTTAATCCTTCTGATGAGTTGGCAAAAGCATTATTATCAGTCATACATATATGGTCATTCTACCATTGGGTTTTTGAATAGGTGTTTAGAAGACAATCCTGAATTATAACTTGGTCTGATTAAGTAAAGCATTTGGAAGCCAAGTTTGCTGCTGTATCTTGCCACACTGAATCTTAAAAACCTCTGACCTTATAGATCACCTATAAAAATGTGAGAAATGTTAAATATTCTGTATTTAATATTGTACATAAACCATACTAAAATGCCTTTAGTTAAGCAAAAGGCAACTCTTTAGATGTAGGGAATTTTAATTAAACTGGTATAGTTAATACCAAAAAGATAAAGTGGACATTGGCAGCTTATCATCAGCCCTTGCCTTTAAGAGGCTAACAAACGCAACTTGAAACACAACGGAGTCTTGCTGTTCTCTGAGACAGTGAAGGGATTTCCTCAGTATTTAAATATATTAATATAACCACTTATATAAATCTAAATATAAAACTAATCTCCTGTAGGTTTAGAGATGACATTTACCGTCTGTGTGAAAAGCTGAACGTTGCTCATCAATTCCAGTCATATCTTCAGAAGGGGAAAACAGTGACAGCACCTGCTGAACCAGAATTACCATCAGAGTTCAAAAAGCTGATCATATGTTTTAACTAGAAGCCAATATTACTTAAATCACTGTCCAAAAAAAGTATTCTCTCAGCCATTCATGGTCTGAATTCTGGTGTATGAGATCAATTTAAATACAGGACACATGAAAGAAGTCATCAGACATTTTTTTGTTGCTGTTGTTTTATAATAAATAAGGCAGAGGCCAACTGTTGCTCCTTAGTAGCTTTTTTTTTTTTTTTTTTTTTTTTTTTTTTTGAGATAAGCCATCAAGTCTGCTCTTTCCCTTGCCTTCTTAATGCCAGCAAAGATCATTTTTATTCCAGGGATGTACTTTCTGGGATTATCCAAATACTCCATCGGTGTCTCCTCTCTCCAGGTGATGCCTTTGTTCTTGTTGGCACCTGTGTACGAAAATCCAGGGGCCTGACCTGTCTTTTGCCCAAATAAACCATGGAGGTTTGGCCCAGACTGTGCTTCTCTCCCTTTTCCGTGGTATGGCACTGGGCACACTTCTGAACAAAAATCATCTTGCCTTCTCAACATCGCCCATTTTAAAATTGCTTTTTTGACGTGTGCAAAATGAAGGTGACGGCTTGTAAGCCGGACGTCCCACTGTCTACTCAAGACAAATTTAATTTCAAATTCTGGTTCTGCCACTTACTAGATGTGGTTAAGTTTCTTTTCTGAGTCTTGAATTCCTCACCTGTAAGCTGAACATTCATTCAAAAAACATTTTGGTAGCTTATGTGCATAACCAGATAATGTGTTAAGTGTTAGAAAATAACAATAATTATGATAATAATACTCACTGTGAACTCAAGTTTGTCTCGAGGAATAAATTACTTACCTATAGGATCTGTTGCATTGTTTGGTGCATAGTAAGTGGAAGTAACTATTAATATATGAGTAACGTTTGTATCTTTGGTTCAGATACTTTCCTTGAACTCTAGATTTGTATATTGAACTGCCTACTTGCTCTCTTGGCTTGTATAATATAGATATTTCAAAGTTAACACATCAAAATAACCCTATTTTTTCCCTTGTTCTCCTGCCATCATCCTTATCTTCATAAATAGCAAAATCATCCTTTAATTTGTTTACTCATCCTTGACCTCCTGTTTTCTCTCACATGCTACATCCAGTTTTGCCAACAGATTCACCACCATTTTGTAAATAATGAAAGGAAGGCTTATAGAGTTTAAGAATTGTGTACATGATCCCACAGCTTGTAAAATAAGTAGGGGCATCAGAATTCGAATTCAAGTCTTCTCATTTCCAGTCCATCGCTATTTCATTTTACTATTATGTATTTTTTAAAAGTTTATTTATTTATTTTGAGAGAGAGAGAGAGAGAGAGAGAGAGAGCGAGCAGGGGAGAGGCAGAGAGAGAGAGAGAAGGAGAGAGAAAATCACAAACAGACTCTGAGTTATCAGCAGGGAGCCCAATGTGGGGCTCAAACTCATGAACCACCAGATCATGACCTGAGGTGAAACTGAAAGTCGGATGCTTAACCAAGTTAGCCACCCAAGCACCCCTAATATACTTTTTGTTATACTATTTTATGGTATTAGGGCATGAGTAAAGATTCTTCTTTATCATCTTGGTTAATTCAATAAACTAGTACATATTGATTTAATGCTCATAATTATCACCTCTCGCAAATACCAGAGGATATAAATGTAGCCAGAAAATTATGAAGTGCTATTCAAAGAAAACTGTTTGTTTCTGAAAATCCAGTTTCAGTAGGAGGACAAAAGGAGGTTTATATTCTCACATAAATAGAGCTCTAATGGAGAGCAAGTTTTCAATGAGCCTGCAGTAGGAAGCTACTATCATGCAAAACTGATGGCATCTTTCAGAACCTGTTAAAAGCAACAACATAAGCAATAGAGGGAATTGGAAGTCTCTTCAGATATCCATTCTGTCTAGTCATGAGGAAATCTCTGGGACATTAGGAATGGTAACGGTTTTGTTTTCAAGCAAAATAAACACTCTTCTCTGTTGCCAAACATTAGTCAGAAACCTAACAGGGAAAGAGTGAGGTGGAGAGAGAAAAGCCAGAAAGAACTTATCTTTGCTGATGTAAAGAATGGTGAGTATAACTGCAGTATTAATTGCGGTAAAAAGGCACTAATTAAACTTGCATTTGGTGTTGAAAGCAGCA
Organism: Neofelis nebulosa; assembly: GCF_028018385.1. Lineage (NCBI taxonomy): Eukaryota > Metazoa > Chordata > Mammalia > Carnivora > Felidae > Neofelis > Neofelis nebulosa. The sequence continues at coordinate 86,294,668 of NC_080782.1, read as the reverse complement.
ACTTTCTCTGTGATTTCTTAAACTCGTATTTAAATTTTTTTTTTTCAACGTTTTTTATTTATTTTTGGGACAGAGAGAGACAAAGCATGAACGGGGGAGGGGCAGAGAGAGAGGGAGACACAGAATCCGAAACAGGCTCCAGGCTCCGAGCTGTCAGCACAGAGCCCGACGCGGGGCTCGAACTCACGGACCGCGAGATCGTGACCTGGCTGAAGTCGGCCGCTTAACCGACTGCGCCACCCAGGCGCCCCTTAAACTCGTATTTAAATGAAAATATGGTCACCCAAGAAAATGGTTTGATTAAAACTCTTCACTTTCGACATGGGTAATTACCACAATATATTTTTATTGCAGTCTCTTTGAATATTAGTTATCTATTTAATTTTATGATGCCTGTCACTGACATACCTAACTGCCAGAAGTTGATATGGTGATACACTTATCATTAGTGCTTACTGATGTGTGAATTAAACATTGGTATAAAAGATGCTTCTCACAGTTATGGAAATGTTCATTAAATTGGTAAGTATAAAAACGCTTCTTTTGAGCAATTTTTAATTTAAGCAGTTATAAATATATTACACATAAGGGTATTCTGATTCATGTATTTCGGGATAGAGGGAAAAATGACTTTGGCAGGTTCCCTCTTAGAGTCATCAAATAGGTGTCTGTTTTTCTAATTAAGTATTTTGACACAAACTTTGAACGTAATAAGGTAATATTAAAAGACTGTTTACAGAATTATAACTCATAAAGCCATAGGATGATGAGCTGCCAAAAAAAGATAATTTTTAACCCTTTAAAAATTATGGTATAGAGAATGGGGGAGAGGTGGTAGTGCGGTTGTGTTTCCTGTTGGTGGGAGCACATGTGTCTTCACCAGTGAGGGCTGTGGCTTTGGGGAGAGGGAGAGAATGACCCGCACTAGGAGAGGATTTGAAACCATCATAATGAAGTCCGTTTTGAAAGTCACCAGAATGTTTAATCTAGAGAGAGAAAGGTATAGACGGATGTATAGTCGTCTTATTATTATTATTATTTTTTTTCCCTGAGACAGACACTCTGGTTAGCTGATGTCTTTGCTATACTGGTTAGTAAAAATTTTGAATTTCACCACTGCCTCTGTCTACCACATGAGATTTCTCTCAAGTGTGTCTGAGGCGATTATAATGAGGGAGTTTTTTTTTTCACAGAGCTACTGAAAGATCTGTCAATTGAAAGGATCCGTTCTCCATTAAAGGCAGTAGGGATTATGAATAATGTTAATATATTTTTCTGAATAGAAGTATACAGAAAAAATATTTTGAATATATACATATATTCCAGAAAAAATATGTTTTTGGAATGAGGAACTAAATGGAATCAGGATTCACTAATAATTTGACAGTTATGTAAGGAGTAATGTATAAAACTTCTGTTGACTGGTGCCATATTTTCAATTTATTTAAAGAACTTTTGGTGTTCATTATAGACTGGCATTCTGGCTGTCCAGCGCCTACCTGCTCCTGCTCCTTAATACAACTTTGGTTGGATGGCATGTTTATTGGAAAGCTACATAATAAAATCAAGTAGAACTTAAATGTCTGGGATACAGACTCTTAAGTTCATCCTAACTCTAAAATGCTATAATAAAATATCAAAAGAAAAGATGGTATTTAGATACCATGAAAATCAAAAACATCTTGATTGAAACTATTCAGCTAGCCAATTGATCTGTTTTTGTATGTGTCTTGAAATTAAGACAAAATGATTATAGCTACAGAGTAATTACCAGAAAGAACAGACAGTAAAATTCATGCACTGTTCTTCCCATTTGGACTGTCTCTCAAAAGATTAGTATTAATCCTTGATTATAGAATCTTCCAAATGAAAATGATTGCATTTTTGACTTTTAGAATGAGATTTTTAAAAATTGTGAAGTTGATATCCAAGGTGGAGAACCAACATTTTCTTTTATTACTAAAGTTACTTGTGATTTCTAATTAAGACAGAGGCAGTTTGCTGAAGATTGTGTGAAATATAAATATGTAAATTTTATAGTCAGCCTTTCATTTTAAACCATTAAACTATGTAAGTAATATTTTTTTTTTTTAAATAAAATTACTCCTTGTAAAATGTTCCAATCAAACCCATGGGGTAAATACTATGCTTTGTGTGTGTGTGTGTGTGTGTGTGTGTGTATCTGTTAGTGGCCGTGGATTTGCTATGATTCGCTCATACCTTTTGCTGGCCTGATGTTGCAATGGGTCAACAACTGGGATTGTCCTGTCATCTTGTCTTTGTTAATGCAGGGATCTCACTAGCTTAGGTCTTTAATATAATTCTCATTTAAGAACTTGGTCATGGCTTATGGTAATTATCCAAGAGCTAAAAAATTCAGTTTATGACTTAGACTTGTTTGCTCTTTATTACCACATTAAGTAGGAAAACTATGAAATATTAGAGATAAACTTATAAAGAAGGAAGCTATACCTACATGAAGAAAACTATAAAATCTGTTGAAATCCTTTAACCAATCTGAGAGACACCATCCTCTTGGCTGGGAAGACTCAATAATATAAAATGTCAGTAATACCAGATTCATACATACACTTGATACAACTCCAGCTAGAATCCCAATATTTTTAAAACACTTTGGAAAAAATGATGCCATTTAAATGTGAAAGAATGAACAACATGGTTAGCCAAAAATGTTAGTAAAAGATGAACAGTGGGAATAAATTTGTTTTAACAGATATTAAAATATTAATCTATTATTAATAAACAATATGGTATTAGTATGGTACCAGAAATATATACTGGAAGGAAAAAAAAGAAGCTCAAGTTAGTATATAAGGGATTTAATATATGGAAATTTTATGGGAACAAATTTTTTATGTAGTAAGTAGTTTTCATACAATTAGCTATTCATTTGGCAGAGTGTAAAAATGGGCTCTTTATTCCTTTTATCATATACAAGATACAAAACCCAACAGGAGTAAGGATTTATGCATTACAAATTCATTGAAATAAGTTAATTTTCTACCTTCTATCGGTTAAGTTGGTGAGATTTCCTTCTTCCCTCCCTTCTTTTCTTCTCTTTTCTTTTCTTTTCCTGTTCTCTTTTCCTTTATTTTCCTTTCTTTCCTTTTTCCTTCCTTCCTTCCTCCTTCCCTCCTCCTTTCTTTCTTTCTTTCTTTCTTTCTTTCTTTCTTTCTTTCTTTCTTCCTTCCTTCCTTCCTTCCTTCCTTCCTTCCTTCCTTCCTTCCTTCCTTCCTTCCTTCCTTCCTTCCTTTCTTTCTTTCTTTCTTTCTTTCTTTCTTTCTTTCTTTCTTTCTTTCTTTCATTCTGCCTTCCTGCCTTCCTTCCTCCCTTCCCTTCCCTTCCCTTCCTCCTCTTTTTAAAATTTAAATTCCATTTAGTTAACATACAGTATAATATAAGTTTCAGGTGTACAATATGGTGATTCAACACTTCCATATAATATCCAGTGCCCATTACAAGTGCACTCCTTAATCCCCATCACTTATTTCACTCTCCCCCCACTGACCTCCCCTCTGATAACCATCATTTTGTTCTCTAAGGTTAAGAGTCTATTTCATGACTTGCCTCCCTCTCTTTCTTTTCCTTTGCTCATTTGTTTTGTTTCTTAAATTCTACATATGAGTGAAATCATATGGTATTTGTCTTTCTCTGACTGACTTATTTCGCTTAGCATAATACTCTCTAGCTCCATTCATGTTGTTGCAAATGCCAAGATTTCTTTTTTTATGGCTAATATTCCGTTGTTTATATACCATATCTTCTTTATCCATTTATCAGTCAATGGGCACTAGGGCTGTTTCCATAATTTGGCTATTGTAGATAATGCTGCTATAAATACTGGGGTGCATGTATCCCTTTGAATTAATATTTTTGTATCCTTTGGGTAAATACCTAGTAGTGCAATTGCTGGATTATGGGGTAGTTCTATTTTCAACTTTTCGAGGAACTTAGTTGGAGAGGTTTTCCAAAAGTAAAGATAAATCATGGTAAGCCATGTGAACATACACACATACATGCGTGCATGTGCGCGCGCACACACACACACACACACACAGGGTGAAAGCCACAGAAAACTAAATTCTAGGTTACTAACATTGATGACCTCAATGGAGATAATGATGATTTAAAGAAAGGTAGAGCAAAGACAAGAAAAACAAACATACAAGAAAGAAGCAGTTAATAAAAAGTTAATTAAAAAAAGTTAATAAAAAAGTTAATAAAAGTTTACAGTAAAAATTACCCTGAAGGATGTAAAAGTGTGTATGTGTGTGTGTACACATTAAAATAATTGTGGGCACTGGGCAGTAAAGTGTTAATAGTGGATGTTGCAGCTTTGAATTTCTAATGATTTTTGCTTCATTTTGCTTTTATGTTTTGACTAAATTTCTTTTGCAAAGCACATTTTATGGTTATATAAACAGAACAATAACTAATGAAGGATTTCTGACTGGAGGGCAGTCAGATCTGAGGGATAAGAAGAGGTAAGGAGAAAAGTCTTCCATATGCACAAGAAGATGCTAAGAGACTCTGTATTGCAGCAACTGTTCATAGTTTTTTCTTCCCTAAAATTATTGAAATGTTAAATAAAATCACAATTTGTTATGGAATATGAAGATTTTTATATTTTCTTTTAATTTTTACAGTGTTTGTGGAAAAAAAGGGATAAGCTTATAGCAAAAGGAGGAAAATAATTTTTACTGCTTCTGTAACTGCTATGGTTTTGCACTGTGTCAACTACTCTTGGTCTCTTTCCCACTTTTCTTTTCTCTGCATGGTTTTGGATTAGGGTTTCCAAAAGAGAAATATATATGAATGAGATTTGGGGGGAAAAATGAAGCGGTAGCTATTATGTTCTGATATATGTACCTAATGAACTTATGAATCTGGCTGAATAGACTTAGATATTGCCAAATAGGTTTTTGTGTGTGTATGCATTTTTGTTGGTGAAAAGACAAAATGAGAAGAGAGAGATGAACTCAAGAAGAAACTGTTTGGAATAGAATTGGGAGAATTTAAGGAATTTTTTTAAGCAAAATTAGAGGAAATGTGTAGTATTCAGGGTTTCTTGTGTTAAAAAAATAGTTTTTCATCTTCAGTGTCTCCCAGCAAGATTCTCAGTCAGTATTGACATCCAAGCAAAGATCAAATCTAGGGTAGTACAAATGAAGAACTCTAGAGTATGCCTGTGAGACCCTTTGTTGTGACCTGAGAAGAACTTAAGAGTGTGCTTACCAGGTATTCTAAGAATACTCTGGTATGCTTTCTCTGCTAGAAAATAAAGGCCCTGAAGGATCTTAAGGGTATGACTCTTAGATATTTTCAACCAGGCAACAATGCTTCAAAGTATCTTAACGTCATTGTCCCACGGGACCTTGTTGCTTAGAGCCAGTATTGTTTGGAAAGAAAGTGCAGTATAACTTTTGCTGAATGAAGTGGATTATGATTTGACACACAGGAAGCACACAAAGCTTTTAAAGGAATTACATAAGCTTGGTAGGAGAAGGATGAGATAGTATAAAATGAAAAGGTTTTATTCCCTTAACCAGGCTGAATATAACTACTTAGTTACAAGGATGGCATTCTCAGGGGCATAGCATGATTCAGAGGGCAGAGCCAACGTCTTTGAAGGAGCAGTCAAAGCTCCAGTGAGACAATCCCAGGAAGCATGACTGTTAACAAGAAACTGGCAACACACTCAAATGGATTTCAAAACTGCTGTGGACCTGCTGTGTGCTTCCCATTTTGTCCATTTGTGAAGGGGAGTATCTATTTTAGTTATTCTGTGCTTTCTAATCAGTGTGTGGGGTGTATATGGTGACAGCCATTTTTCTCTTTAACAGTCTTCAGATTGACAGCAACCATACATGAGGAACCAAACCCAGGGAAACACAGCACAACTGTACCTGGACCTGACTCAGACCACAAGATCTTGGAGTCTGAGCCTGATGATACAATGGGACAAAAATGTTGGAAGTGTTGAGAGTTAGTGGGAGAGGCATGAATTTAGGTGGCCCAAGGGTAGACTGTGATAAATAGTAAAAAAAAAAAAAAAAAAAAGCTCTTCTGAATTCTGTTCCTCTTTACACAATTAGACATGCTCCTACTTATGTCAAAGAGTAGAGTCTAATTTCCTTCCCTTTGAATCTGGACTGAACTTAGTGCTGAGCCTTAGCCGTTGTCTTACTCCAGTTGTCTAGGAGAACCCAAGTAAGCACCACCAGCAGAGCTCAGTCAATTCGTAGAACTGTGAGAGAGTGTAATAAATTGGCTTAAGCTACTAGATTTTATGATGATGGTTTGTTATGTGGCAAAGCACTAACATCTTTTCACACTCAGCACACTTATTTTTCTCTGCATGGTATGTCTTTGATACTTTTCAAGCCTTCCAGAAGCAAATCTTTTATCTGGCCTCTACTTCAAAACTCTAAAATTCACTCTCTTTTTGTTACCAATTCGCTTGTTTCTGACTCTAGCTTTTGCACTTGAGATATAATTTGTCTCATGTTAATTTGCACTTAGTTACATTTTGTTTTCAAAAGTCCTTGATTCATTTTTAAGTGACATATCCTCTGCTTTTTGCATTCAATTATAGATTTCTCAAGACAGACTCAGTCTTTTACTCTCCCAATCCTTTACAGCCCTGAAGTTTATTCTGATCACTCAGTGATTTTAACTACTTAAACCTCTTACAGAATGCTTTTTGGAACTGGAGGATGAGTTTTTACATTGTCCTAGCAACCCTACTGAACTTGTTTAATAACAACTGTTAATCACTGCATGAAATTTTCTGTTCTACACTACATTAATGGTTTGAAAATCTGGGGACTCTTTTCTTATTTTTCTCTGATCCTGTCTTGATTTGGCCCATCTACCAGTCTTCTTCATTTCCTACCCCTGTGACGCTGGTGGTTTTCTTGTATTATGCCAAGCTTTTTCTTGCCTTAAGATTTGCCTTTAGGTTTTCTTCAACCCAAAGTTCTCTGTCCTGGCTCCTTCATACCTTCCTTCTCTCAGCTCAAATGTCATATCCTCAGAGATCTTTTCTGACCATCTACTCCAAAGTACTCCAAACTCCACTCCTGTCTCTATCCTTTTATTTGACTTATTTTCATAGCATTTATCATTACATGGAATTATCTTTCTCATTTGTTTGCTTGCTTGTTCTATGGCTCCCCTTAATCTTGTTTGTCCTCCTCTCTCACTAGTATGTGAAGTCTAAGAAAGAAGAGTTTTTTGGGGGGGCAGTTAGCTTATTTCAGTTATTGCTGTATTCTCAGAGTATGGCAGATGCCTGGTGCATCATAGACATTCAATAGTTTTTTTGTTGAATGAATGAATGAGCTCTCATATTCCTCTCCCCATCAGCATTGGGTGGGCCTTGGGCAACCAGCTCAACCCAGGAGCTTTTGATCCTGCCCACTGGGAACTACAATAACAGCACCTGGTCTGGCTGGTGGACGTGGTAACAGTGTGGAGCTTTAACAAGTTTGAAAAAGCTCAACTCACTCTGCTATTAAATGGAAATATTGGAATCTTAGACTTATTAATATTTTTGTGCTTAAAATCTGTGTTTATGCTTCCAAGCCAGAATTGGAATGACTGGGCACCAAAATGAAACATTTTATTTTAAATTATTTTAATTACTTTGCCAAATGGAATAAGGTTTAAAAAATTTAAAGACAAGCACTTTCGTTAGCTTAACCTATAGGCAGAATATCTGCTTTCTCTTATTTAAATACGTATTGCAGCTTAAATAATGGAATCGGTTGTTAACCTTAACTTATTTATTGTCATACAGGTCACTTTCTCTGTAAATGCATAACATTATAAGTTCCAGAGGAAGTAATGTGGCATTCAAGATTCTACAAGGAGAATCAAGGAGAGTTGCCTGTAATAAATTTGGACATTTTTCGTTCTTTAAAAATATGTAAGTTTTAGACTTCTTAAGCTCATCCATATCATATTTTTCTCCTTCCAGGCACACAGAAGGATTATGTTTTCCCTCAGCCTTGCAATTGGGAAGGGCCATGTAACTAGTTCTGGCCAATGGGCTATGAGCACAAGAGACTTGTAATTTTGTCATGTAATCACTGGCTCGGGACCTGCAGCTCTCTCTTTCCCTTCTGTGGCGTCTCAGGAGGCTACACATTCCAGATGGTGCACACATAAGATGGGAGAACCTCTATAAACTGGGCTCCCTCAGTGACTCTCTGGTGACCTATGTGGAGTCTGTAGCATGGGTCCCTGAGTCACTGAGTCCCTAAATGACTGTCTGTGGATCTGTTTGGGAAACATAGCATGAGCCAGAAATTATAGTTTTGTCCACTGAGATTTGGTGGTTGATTGTTACTGCATTGTCGCCAATCCTAAATGCATAATATAGTTGAGGAGCAGGAGCTGGGGTTGATTTTTATTAGCTTATGTCGAGTTGAAAAGATTTATAAATATTAATAAAATCACTTTAAACTACCTTGCCATTTTTTTTAAAGAACAAAGAAATTTGTGCAATGTATGCTTGCATTTAATAAAGGGGAATACTTTGTGTATTCCGGATTTTTCATGGTTGTATGGAAGGAATGGTCATGTACTGAGGTATGTGGTTTTGGTATTACAGATGCCTTGATCATATGTGGATACAGAGGGGAAAACTCCAGGTCTTCTGTGATTTTATTTCACAACGCCATCTTTTATTTGCACTTAAAAGTAGCTGCAGCTACTAACACTTAAGATATTTTTTTCAGCTTTCATTGCCATGTAAATTAGCATTTTTATTACCACAAATTATTCTTGTTTGCTAATTCCAAAGATGTCCAAAAGCAAGAACAGCTTCCCGAGCTGTTAGACTTTGGAAGAGAATAGTAAATCAACGGGTAGATAGGACCATATATCATATTAAACACAGAGAATTCACCACAAAATCATTACACTAAAAAGCGACAATTTTGATTGATTAAAATGGTATGGGCTGGATAGTGTTAAATCACTATGAGTGATATGACATTATAATTTTACATAGCATATTTCTGCCAAGACAATGAAGGTAAAAGGCATTGTCATCAGATGATAACAGACAATAAGAAGAATCCTGATGTTAGATTTATTACCTGGTTTAGATTTAGAAAGAAGTAATTCTTGTCCTGTTCCACTTATCAAATGACTGTAAATTCAGTGATGATGTAAAATTCTAAGGCAGAGCCACTTATAGGTTTGACAAAGTGCCAGCTATAAAGTATTTATTGTTCTCAGTGGTTCTGCCTTACACACTTAAATATTTATCAGAAACATAAGCCCCTCTGATAAATGTTTCTGATCTTTGTGGCTAGATTTTTTTTAACATTTAGGTTTTTCATCAGAAGCCATGTCTATATTTTTATTATCTTAATAACTTTGAGCTTATAATTTGAAAAGGCAATATGTGAGTTTTAAAATTTTATTTCCTTTAACTTCTGCTTTTAAATGTAACATTTTTGAGGTAGTATTCTAAGTTACAGATGAAGACTTCCTTATTTTGCCATTGCTATAGAGATGGCTCAGCCAAATTTTCTGAATTTTATCCTTATGTATATACCAGATGAGAATTACATTGATGATGGTCTAGGTGTAGTCAGAGAAAATTTATAGCATCCAGGTATATTAGGTAATTGTTTTAACGCCACCTGTCTCCATATTTTGTTTCTGAAGGACACAGGCACAGCTAGTTTCTTATGCCCAGCATAGGGGAGACCTTGTTTGGGAGCACGGCTGAACTGGACCAGGGATTAGCACCTGCAGCAGAGAAAGGCAGCACTATCCTGGCTAGTGATCTGTGTGGAGGTATGTCAAGCATGAGAACCTCAGGAAAGAGAGATATTCTGCCTAAGAGATAGGAGACTGGACCTTGTTAGACTTTCTGAAGGCATTCAAAGGTGAGACGCACAAATGGTAAAGCAATCCAGAAGCATAGAGACTAGCAAAAGGAAAGTGATTAGTAGACTCTATAATGTTGCCAAAGCTGTCATATGCAAAAGCCAACCACTGAAATAAGAACAAAGTCACTGAGCAGTAGATACTACAGAAGCTGAAATAGAAAGTAGTGGAGCCATCAGGAATTTGGAACTTGACATTTCAGAAGACTAAAAGTGGGCTGGGTTGCTACAGTAAAGCTGTTGAGATTATTATTATTATTAGTTTGTTATTCTTCATACGGCAAACTAACTTCAACTATATTAAATTGGGCTTCTCACTCTTCCTCCAACGTCAAAAAATCTAACACAGCTAAGAAAATATAATAAATGTATAAGATCACAGAATTTCAGCTCTAGAGGGAATTTAGAGATGTCTTACCAAAATGTTTTTCTATTTATTTTTACCATGAAGATTTCAGCACAAGAGAGGATAATAACAAAGTCCCTTGTTTTGCTCTACCGGCTAATCATACACTGTGATCATAATTTCTTAAGGCCATATACATATTTTAAGTGATTGTTTCTTCCAACCCTGGTACAAAGTAGGAGCTCAATAAGTGCTTTTTGAAGAGCAAGTCAGCAAAATCTTATGGCATTTGAGAGTTTTGATTTGATTGCAGAGCTGGTTAGTTCTAAATAGTTAAAAGAAGGGATATGGTGAAAAAACAAAGGGAATAGACTTTTATTTACCCCTGCCTACTCTATTTTGCTGAAACTTTCTCTTCTGCACCCCACACATAACACTCTCAGACTCATGCTTAAATAAAGGGGTTATTAGCCTTGTTATCTGATTAAGGAGGTTTTATATCCATCAAAATTGGTCCTGGAAAATTCATTGCAGAAGGCTAGCATTTGGGGTTCAAAATTGCATGGGCAATGGGGCACTGACAGCATCCAAGTAATTTACAGTTAGGTATGCACATTTGCCTAGATTCATGGATTAAAAGTGAAAAAGGTTTTATGTTTGGAACATTTTCTGATTCAAGGATAAGGAAGGTTAGTGTGAAGCTAGGTTCTCTGACCCTCTGATGATTTACATGGAGCTTTCTGTATCAGTGTCATTTTCTTGAATATCAAAGGCTAAAGAGTATTTTGAATAAATCAAATCTTAAAAGAAGTCTCTGAGAAATATTACATATCTGTTGAGCAGGTTAAGAAGGAGACAATTAGTTGAAGCCAGGGACACTTCTTCAATTTTAGCCACCTCTGAAGGACCAACAGTGAGAGCGATCAAAGTCACACCTGCCACTTTGTTTTAACTTTCGGTTTTGTTTTCCCTTGAGATAAAGCCTTCAGAGCCAGAATAAACAATTCTGCAAAATAACATGTAGCAAAGAAAGAATTCTATTTCTGATCTTCATCTGGGGTTCATCTTAGGAGTTACAAAAATAAATCCTTATTTTTGGACAAATTCTGAATTGTGGTCTGTATTGGAGGGTTGTGTTCCTTTTGATAAGAAGCTTTCCTAGTCCACATTTCATACAAAAGGACTGCTGAGAATTGAGATGACTTATGACACATTATTAAGGACTTGGGTTTAGCAAAGAGAAAAACCCAGCCATTTCCATACTGCTCTGCCTTGGAGAAGCGGGAAATACTCCAGGTCAAGGGCATATGCAAGGGCAAATTCTATTCGTTCACAAAATTATTTTACTCACAGTACCAGATGGGATTGTTTGGATTCTGTATGACACAGCAGTCCTTCCTTATTTACTTTTTATTTTTTAAGTTTTTATTTATTTACTTATTTATTATTTTTAAAATTTAATTATTTTTTATTTACATCCAAGTTAGCATATAGTGCAACAATGATTTTGGGAGTAGGTTCCTTCATGCCCCTTACCCATTTAGCCCATCCCCCCTCCCACAACCCCTCCAGTAACCCTCTGTTTGTTCTCCATATTTATGAGTATCTTCTGTTTTGTCCCCCTCCCTGTTTTTATATTATTTTTGCTTCTCTTCCCTTATGTTCATCTGTTTTGTATCTTAAAGTCCTTATATGAGTGAAGTCATATATTTGTCTTTCTCTGAGCAGTCCTTCTTTAAATTCTAGAACAAAATAAATCCTAAAGAAGGCAAAGTCAAGAAAAGTTTGGAGTCCTTATTTGTGTGAAATGAAAGAAAGAATAAGAGAGTTAGCTGACGATCCTGTAACTATGTGAACTTTGTATCATGCACTGTGTACAAAAACAATTTCAGATGTTGAGATGTGTATGCTAAAGGAGATCTTAAAATTGTCCTTCCAATGTTCAGGATTGCTAGCATTTGTGAGGGAAGTCCTATGCCTTCCCAAGGAGATAAATAAGATCATCTTAATATGCTCATAATTTTTTATGAGCCAGACCTTTGTTTTAAGAATCAGTTCTAAAGGACTCCGGGGACTTTGGCTATCTTATCCTAACTTAAAAGAAGTCTGGAATTTGAAAAAGGCTCTTTCTAGTTTGATAAATTCTCATTCTGCATTAGCTGAGGAAGTTTTCATTCTCCTTGACCTAGGGTTATTCTTGAGTGTTGGGGGACTGACTTACATGCTGTATGAAGCTTCTTGAGAGGATGTTAGTATTCACACAAGATGTGGGCTATGATTTGAGACCTTCCCCAGTTCCAACAGTCAACAGTACAGGGCAAATAGGATTGGTGAATACTGAAATTCAAACTAAAAATTGCCTCTTTAATTGCTTACTTATGTGGATGCTTGATATCCATTAATTGTTGCTTTTAAAAATTGAGACTATATCCGTACATCAATCCACCCTATATGTTTTGATGTATTTCAAAATTAAATTTTCTGGTATAGATTCCAATCAGTATCCCTCATCAACCAAGCACTTTAACATAATGCGTGCTAGAATTTAGTATTTGTTTTTTTTGTTTTTTTTTTATTAAAAAATTTTTTTTTTTTTTAATTTTTTTTTTTCAACATTTTTTATTTATCTTTGGGACAGAGAGAGACAGAGCATGAACGGGGGAGGGGCAGAGAGAGAGGGAGACACAGAATCAGGAACAGGCTCCAGGCTCCGAGCCATCAGCCCAGAGCCTGACGCGGGGCTCGAACCCACGGACCGCGAGATCGTGACCTGGCTGAAGTCGGACGCTTAACCGACTGCGCCACCCAGGCGCCCCCCCCAAATTTTTTTTTTTAACGTTTATTTATTTTTGCGACAGAGAGAGACAGAGCATGAACGGGGGAGGGTCAGAGAGAGGGAGACACAGAATCTGAAACAGGCTCCAGGCTCTGAGCCGTCAGCACAGAGCCCGACGCGGGGCTCGAACCCACGGACAGTGAGATCGTGACCTGAGCTGAAGTCGGACGCTTAGCCGACTGAGCCACCCAGGCACCCCAGTTTTCTTTTTTTTTTCAGTTATGATTAAAGATAGTGGAATTCTCTTCTGAAGTTTACGATTTGATGATTTTGGCAAATGTATACTCCCTTGTAACCCCAGCAGAAATTTCCTTTGTACCCTTTCCCAGGCAATCCTTGCTTGTACCCCACTGTTCTGATTTTTTTTTAAAATGTTTACTTACTTTTGAGAGAGAGAGAGAGAGAGAGAGAGAGAAAGAGCGTGGTAGAGGGGCAGAGGGGGGACAGAGGATCTGAAGTGGGCTCTGTGCTGAAGTTGACGCTTGACTGACTGACCCAGGCCCCTTGTTCTGATTTTTTTCAGGATGGATTAATTGTGTTGTTCTAGAACTTCATAAAAATAGCATCATTCATATCTACACTCTTTGTAAGATTTTCACTGAGCATGTTTTTGAGACTTCATCATATTGTTATAAGTATCTGTGGCTCATTTATTTTTATTGTTGAGTACTACCTCAAATGTAATGACTAATTTGTTTGTCCTTTGTTGAAGGACACCTGTTTCCAGTTTTTCACCATTATGAATGAAGTCGCTACAAGTCTTTGTGTGGTTGTATGTTTTCATTTCTCTTGCATATATACTATGGAGTGGAATGGCTGGCTGGTCATAGCAAAGGTGCATATTTAGTTTTATAAACATTTTCCTGAGTGAAAGGGAATGATATTTTTCCTAATTGTCGCTGTAGACTCCCATCTGTAATGATTTTAATGTTTTAATTCTCCTATGCCACATTCTACTCTGAAGACGAGTATAGGAATATTGTTTTCATCATAGTATAAAAATCCAGGGCTGAGCTGGGGATAGGGTCAGGAAGCAAGTGTTCTGAGTTAATTCAGAGCCCTCTGTGCATTACTGTAGTCACTTCTGGATGGGTGGGAAGGTAGCTGTATTATACTACTGTGAAATAGTTGACAGACTAAGCTCTATCCTATACGAAATGTATTAGAAGAGGCTAAACATAATGTATAGTAATGGTGTCAGTGTTTTCACTAAATTTGTAAGACTTATTGAAGACATTAGTAGCTATACGTGTAGAAAACTATAGACCCAGTTCTATAGGTTAAGTTCATACACCTTGGATTTCTACTCGTTAGGTTCAGCGTATATTTTGTTCCTCATTGAGTTCATGCTAGTCCTCTATAAACGTCTAAACAAAACCCTGATTTATAAGTTTGTCGATTTTTTAACCATAGAAACTGGCTAATATATGGTAAGATTTGAGCCATGGCATGTCTAATGTATAAGTATATTATTTCATACATAGGAAAAAACCTTCTAAACATGATGCATGCTTATGAAGTTTTCACAAGTTAGAAAATAATATATGTTTTTCTAATTTCTCTTGATTGAAATTATGATCATTGGAATTTTCTAGATGTAAGTTTTTTTTTTTTTTTTAGATGTAAGTTTTTAATGACCTTACTTATACTTACCTAAGTCATTTCCCACTTTCCCCCTTGACTTTTTAACTCTAGGATTCTTTTTTACCAGGGCTATTCTGAAAGGATCTTTGTGATAATCCAGGAGACTGTCCCTATTTTAAGGTCAGCTGATGAGCAAATCACTTCCATCGGCAACTTTGCACTGTTAAGAGCAGAAACTTCAAACACTGGGTCTGTCATTTTCTAGGGTGTCCTTTAGTATATCCCGTTTTGTCCTGGACAGATTGCAAAAGGGATCCTCCACTGGGTGGGACAATTAGAAAGTGGTGCCAGGATGCACAGGTTGTTTGGGAAATAAAGGACAGATTTCAGCACCACCTCTCTAGGGTATAGCCTGTACACAGCAGCTTCCTGGCGTTTTCTATAGATTGACTCCCATGTTTCTCACCTCTGCCTTAGACTTTATTTGTTCCATACTCTGAGCCACCAGAGGGAGACCTGTGTCTTTTGAAGTTCCCAAGGGCCTAGTCTAGCATTGAGAACAGAATAAACCCTCTGGACCCTGTTCTGCTGAGATCTGTGGGTGGCAATACAAAACTACTATCTTTAAACAAAATTTAAGCATTTTTAAATAAAAATTTACAGATTTAAAAGCCATTACAAGCAATCTTAGTTTATGGTAATTAAAAAATAAATGAGGCTTCAATCTTCTATGAGGAATCAAAGCCAAGTGCCCTGTTATCATCTGTGTGGGCCTAAGGAACCCAGACATGGCCAGGAACCTTTGGAGGAAGAATTTCTCTGTATCCCCATTAACTCTGACTTCCAGTTTCCCTGAATAAAGTAAGTGTCTGACATTTTATGAAGACAAATTTTCTCAATAGGGTTCACTCCAAGTAGGATTTCTCCGCTTTTAGCTCTATTAAGCTTCCTGGACACTTTGAGGGTGAGAGTTCTAGACGTCTTGTAGTCATTTTGTTATTCCACAGCTGCTCCTAAAACCAGACATATTAAGGAATGTGTCGAGGCACAATGTCTAGGACGCATTGTTGAAAGTACAAAAAGGAATTTGGAAAGAAGTTTTAGGACACTAATGACAAACATCATGTGTTTCCCAACTTTTCTTGGGGCTGTTTTTAAATGGAAAGTTGTGATACTTTGTAGCAATTCCTAATGTGTCACTCTATTAAATACTCTTCCATTTGTCATGGGACAATAGTTACCTCTATAGGTAAGAACATCTGCCTTCCTGGAACTGAAGGTTTGAAGCATTAGACCAGCTGAACTAATTCAGGAAAAGGGTGTGTGTGTGTGTGTGTTAATAATAGACCTTAAAGAACCTTTAATGATGAGATCCTGAAATTGTTAAAGGTTCTTTTGGATCTGTGAAAAAGTTCAATTCAAATTACTTGGAGCAGGAAGGAAATGTGATAGCTCTTACAGCTGGAATAGCTCACATGCCTGAAGCAATAGCGAAAGGAACTAGAACCCCACATCCTGGAATGGGTCTTAGAACCTCTGGACTCTCTTTTTCTACCCAGCTTTTATCTCTGCTGGTCTCTGATAGGCTTTGTTCTGCATAGAAGGCCTTTTCAAATAATGGAGAAGATGCCTGCTGGCAGCCCCAGAGTCCTACCTCCTAGACTTAGCCTAGTAAGAACCCCTGTCTGCCAGTCCAGTTCTAAGAAAGGACTCTGGTCTTCCTTACATCCTGCTTAAATGCTGGCACCAAAACCTTTTCTCTTGCCAGAGTGAGGGGGCACTACAGTGTGACAGGTTTTAATTGTTAGAATTCAGAAAGGCTGGGAATAGGGTGAGGAGAGCAAGGCAGGGTCATGCAATTACAGGGACAGATACTGTCTTTAAAATCATCGTACTTTGTTCAAAAGTCTGGGGCAAGCGGAAAATAGAAGAGTAAAAGTCATGGATGCAACTTGGTAGGGTTTAAAAAGGCTAATTTGATACTCTTCCTTTGCCTGAGTTTAGTTGAGAGCTCGATACTGGGTAGAAAGTACAGACTTAAAAACATTGCTTCCCCCCACAACCCCAGATGAAGCTTTTGGAGAAAGTGGTTTAAATTTTTTTAATGTTTATTGTCAAGAGAGAGAGAGAGATTGAGAGCGAGTGAGCGGGGAAGGGGCAGAGAGAGAGGAGACACAGAATCTGAAGCAGGCTCCAGGCTCTGAGCTGTCAGCACAGAGCCCAATGGGGGGCTCAAAGTCACAAGCCAGGAGATCATGACCTGAGCCAAAGTCTGACACTTAATCGACTGAGCCACGCAGGCGCCCCTGGAGAAAATGCTTTAGAAATGCTCCATTGACACCTCCACATCTGCCCTCACACTTTGGATTCATGTGGGACAGCACACTTCAAGGGAGGAAAGTGGCGGTGTTTAGGGGAGTTCCATTTGCCTGGATCCCTGGTTTGCATTGATTTGCGGCATCAGGAACCAAAATCTCTGATCTTCATTCCTTACAGATCTTCATAAATTAACACCACCCACCCAGTGCTTCAGTTACTCCTGATTCATGGAAAGAAAATGGGGCAAGAGATAAGGTGTGCTACCAGAGGTCTCTACCTGATACAAGGAGTCAGGGAGACAAGCTTCCATGAATAATGACTTGAAGGCCCCTATTCTTCATTTACCCTCAACTATTTGAAAATCCCATTTTCATCAAGTAAAACTGGCTCTGTGAGTTGACTCTGGAGTGAAGGCTAGCATTTATATTTCTGCTTAAGGAAATGCTACACATCTGAACTTATCCACTTCCCAGCTATTGTCAAGGTTGTAAAGGCTGGTGACTACTGAGTGCCTATTCCATGAAATTGTTCAGTGACTTACTCTGGTTTGGAGTCTTGTTCAAAGTATCTTAAAGTCCGGTGGGGAGGGGTTATTAGTGAAACCAGATGAGTCATTTCATGAACTCAATCATTGCTCCAAAGCAGAGAAAGGAGACATTAGAGCAGGAGAGGCAGTACTGAGGGAATCTTCATGAAGGAGATACACTTGAGTTATCCCTTGAAGGAGTATTCCAAAAGCAAAGGGAACAGCATGGGTAAAGTTACATGGCATGGAGTATACACATAATATTTGGGAATTGGGAAGACATTTGGCTGGTTGTGTATCTAGTAGAAGAAGGTTACCAAAGCAAATTGCCAAACATATTAAACACTTTATATAACACAAACTTTATGGTGCTTTTCATACGTCATTTAATTTAATCTCTATGAGGTTGGGACTAGCTTGTTTCTTCAATGAGGAAGCTGAAACCTATGGAGGTTAAACAGTGTTTTCTGACCACACAGGTAATATTTAAGACATAGGAATAACATGCAGATCTACTTGACTTCAGTTTTCATGCTCTTAACTTCTGCAGTGTGGTGAAGCCAAGGAGAGAAAGGCTGAATAGAGACAGGCTAAGGAATCTGTCCTTAGGTTTGCTCAGTTGCTCACAAGGAGGGAGAAAGCAAAAGGAGATTGTTATTATGCAGGATTGGTGCACTTGTGTGTTTAAAAAATTTTCCTGCCCGTTGAATATTTATTATGAATCACCCACATTGTACATTTGTAACATAAGGTATAGGTAAAGAAGGTGAATAGAGCAAACACAAGCCTTGATCTTGTATTTGTCTCATAGAGGCAAGAGAGACGAACCAATCATCAGGTACTAAACACTATAAAATTAAGTCTCCTAAAGAACACACAGGATGGGGCGCCTGGGTGGCTCAGTCGGTTGAGCGTCCGATTTCAGCTCAGGTCACGATCTCGCGGTCCGTGAGTTCGAGCCCCGCATCGGGCTCTGGGCTGATGGCTCAGAGCCTGGAGCCTGCTTCCGATTCTGTGTTTCCCTCTCTCTTTGTACCTCCCCCATTCATGCTCTGTCTCTCTCTGTCTCAAAAATAAATAAATGTTAAAAAAAATTTTTTTTTAAATTAAAAAAAAACCCACACACAGGGTGGTAGAAGCATAGTCAGGTGAGGGCTTTGGATGCTTACATAGAAATAGGAGAAATAGGGAGATACTCATTGAAATAACCTTTCATTTACAACACAGCAATTTCTATTTTTACACTTAATTGCAATAGATTACCCAGTGTTCACCACTAGATGTCACTGTAAGACTAAAATTAAATTACTGCTTGGTGCTCCCCTGCGGCACCCTCCACCCATATGTTTTTCAGCGAATAAGTGGATTAAAAAGTATTAAGAAGGGATACATTTAAAGGGGGGGGGATGTTAAAAAATGAATGATATTATCCTAAGTACATCTTTTATTCTACTGCATTACTTTGGAGAACATTATATTGCAGAAAAAGAAAGTGATTCTCAATAAGTATATGTTTGGGGCTAATATTTTAAATTAATTTTGGTTTAAAAATGTATTCATTTACCCCAAAGTAGGATTTTAGTTTTAGACCTAGACTTTGGGTTGTCCATTTGAGATGGTATTTTAAATTGTGGTTTTAATCAAAAGAAAGCAGATGTTAGACATGTCCTGTGACTACTGCTGTCCACATTTATGAGAACAGCATATCTTCAGAGTGCTATGGTGTTTGTGAGATGTTCGCTTCCCCCGGCTATATTTTAGTTAGTTAACATACAGTGCAATATTGGTTTCATAAGTAGAATTCAGTGATTCATCACTTACATACATGTGAGATGTTCTTTTGATTCTGTAGTTTCAGTGAGTTTAATAAAGGGAGCTCAGCTATTCAAAGATAACTTGCTTTGTTAAATTTCATAGAATTTCATTGCCTAAATTATGTGATGAAGATTTTTCAAAAGACTCCAACTTCATTTTTTCCCCTTCCCTGTGATAGCCCTTGCATTAATACACAGATTTTTACTTAGGGTAAAATATTCAGGATTTTGGATTTCTGATTTGATTTTTTAATATTTCAAAATGTTAATATCGCTCTGTCCCTGCTCAGATACATGAATCCCTTCTCTCTTTCCTTCCATTTCCTGCTATTCTTTGCTCTTCACCTGTCTGGCTCGCTGGTGGAACACTTCCATTGCAGTGGCCTCTCTGCTGTATTCATGGCTCGCCATGACCACGTGAGTAGTGTGAATGGTTCTTCTCCTTATTCACTCTTGTAAATTTAGTTTGTCATGTGGTCTTATCCTTTTCTTACCGGTTTTCTTTCATAGCATCTTTCATTAACCTTTGATAACAATAAAGAAGATAAACACAACAATAGTTTATTTCGTCTATTTACCTTTCATATCATATTTGTGACTACGTGACACCAAAATGACTGGCTGACAAACTAATTTAGGCCAGCTGCTAGTTTTTACAACTTCTGGTCAAACACATGGGTTGATACTTATTCCCAGTGAAAAGACTGAATATTTGGATTCATGTGGAATTAGCCTTTTTTGAAAGTTTCCCAATTTTTAATTGTTACTACCTGCTGGTTGTTCCATCCATTTCCTACTGCCTGTAGGGGAGTTTCTTTCTTACGGTTCTGAATTTTTAGGACTGCACGGGACATGAGAATAGGGCTTCTCATTAAGGCTATTGTTCAAGTTTGCTATTACACAGAGTTTTATTTTTTGCAAGCACACATAGGAAGAAACCAATATACCTGAGATTTAGATATAGGTTAATATAGATATAGATTAATAGATTAATATAGATTAATATAGATACAGATTAATCCCTCCCCTCTTTTTGCAAAACCTCACTTTGTGCCGAAAGGCTACATTAAAATTTTTCCTTCCATATAGTCTACATACAGAAGTTCTACAGAGATGACACATACAAATTATGCAACTTCTCTTTTTTTTTTTAAGGTTGGAGTAAATGAATGTTGGCATTTAGCTGTTGTCAGTATTTTTACCCCAGGGATATTTAGCAGGAACAAGAATCAGCACCCCAAATATGATTTCTGCCATATAAGTATACACTTTTTTTTCTTAGTCCTAGAGACTACGTCATTTCACCTAACATTTTGCTTTTTTTTATGTTTTTATTTTTGAAGGAGAGAGAGAGAGAGACAGAGCATGAGTGGGGGAGGAACAAAGAGAGAGGGAGACACAGAATTCGAAGCAGGCTCCAGGCTCTAAGCTGTCAGCACAGAGTCTGATGCGGGGCTCGAACTCATGAACTGTGAGATCATGACCTGAGCTGCAGTCGGAGGCTTAACTGACTGAGCCACCCAGGCACCCCCTAACATTTTGCTTTTTTTAGGTGTGGCCGGTGCTGGCTTGTTAGCGAGCCTGATTATCTGACCAGTCAGCTTGAAACTGCCTTCTTTCTTCTAAAATAAGAGGGAATAAGTTTTGAATGTTTTATCAATAATCAAATAACCAATATGCAGAATATCAGGAAACATGAAAGCTATGACCAATAGTATACAAAAGAGAAATAATTAAGAAATCACACAGTAAAG
This sequence comes from Neofelis nebulosa, assembly GCF_028018385.1. Lineage (NCBI taxonomy): Eukaryota > Metazoa > Chordata > Mammalia > Carnivora > Felidae > Neofelis > Neofelis nebulosa. The sequence continues at coordinate 86,273,560 of NC_080782.1, read as the reverse complement.
TCAGCCAGTTATTTTATTTTTTTGAGAGAGTGGGGGAGGGAGAGGGAGAGGGAGAGAGAAGCTTAAGCAGCCTCCACGTCCAGCATGGAGCCCGACACGAGGCTCAATCTCATGTAGAGATCATGACCTGAGCCAAAATCAACACTCAGACGCTTAACTGCCTGAGCCACGCAGGTGCCCTTAAAGCCAGTTATTAAGTCTTATTTAGACACCTTAGAGTAAAACAGACCAATTACAATTTCTGTTGGAATGAATCCATCTAGTAGAGACTCCTGTCAACATTCAGGGAACTCTAGGTCATTGTGGCTCAAAGCGTGGCCCACAGACCAGCAGCATCAGCGTCACTGAGGACCCTTTGAGAAATGTAGACTCTCAAACCCCATTCCAGACCTACTGAACCCTAAGTAGCAGTGCAGCAAGATATCCAGGTGATTCTCATACCTGGTGATTCTATTATGGTTTGAGAAACACTGGTGTAGGTCATGGTTAGAATTAAGACTACCTTATCTGTTTAATTCATTTGCTTCAAGTTTTGAATACTGGAGTCCCTCTTCTTTCTCCTCCTCCTCCTTTTTATTTGTTTTCATAAAACATTTGGGCGAATATTGTTAAAGAAATAAGTTTCAAAATTTTTTTGAGACAACAGAAAAAAAAAGGCACTTTTCCTAGGTCCAGATTGTGATTCACTGAAAGGGAAAATATAAAATAGCTCCAAATGCTTTGAGTAGCTAATACATTACTTGAACATTGTTCTGTATCTGACATCGTTCCCCAAATAAAACAATTAGGCAAAAAACTCCCATTAAATTCATATTCTTTAACTTCTTATTGTGTTTCCTGTCCCTTCCAACTGTGAAATGATTTCTTCAGTCTCTTGCTCCCATGCCTCACCTCTCTCCCCCCATTCCAGGTGGTAACAGTTTATGGAGCATGTTGCTGTGTTAATACCTTGTTAGGGTGGTTTCAGCTGTTGGGTCTTTGAGACGTCAATGTCAGGACTATGTTACTATAAACCCTTGACAGGGAGGGAAAATCTGGGACGTGCCGAACCTGTACCTTCTCACACTACAGGAAGCTGTACAACTATAGACGTCTCTTCCCATGATGCCGTGTTGCTGGCTGGGTAAGTAATTAGAACTATTCTGCTTCTAGTCAAATAATTAGGACAATTTTAAAATTTATTTAAAATTGTTACTGGGCTAGACATGGCATCACAGGGTTCTGATAGTATTTTAAAATTTAGTATAGTCAGGCATAGGGGATGAATATTATAACCTTTATTTTTAACAAGTGACACATTTTAGAATTTATGACAAAGAAAAATAGAAAAACTTTTTCTCCAGTTTTATCATACCAACATATTGTTTAAAATTGTCTAACTTGATTAGGATCTTTTAGTTTGGCAGTCGATGTTTTAGAATTTAAAAATAGCATTTTAAAATATAACATTAAGAGTAAAGCATGAAATTGTGGAATCATTCTGTTGTACACCTGAAACTAATATAAAGCTGTATGTTAATTATACTTGAATTAAAAAGATAAAAAATAACATTTTACATATTAAAATTTAAAAATTGCAGCATAATTAATTGAAAGCAATTTTTTTCTTTGTTTAAAAAACCTACATTGTTCAGATCATCAACTCAGGAAAGAAGGATAAAAACATTTTCATGGTTCGAATCTAATATAATCCAGTTTCATCCCAAATGCAGTGTATTTAATTTTTTTTCTCCACAAAGGAAAATGTAGTGTGAAACGTGTTTTTCTTTTTCTTTTTTTTTTTTTTCACACTCTTTTTTGGTTAATTTAAACATGCAATTTGGTCAATTTTTACTCTTGCTTGCAAGGTTAACTATAGGTCAGCACTGTTTGTTTCTTTAATATTGACTTAACTCTGACTGCTGTTGACATTTTTTAAGGTCTATTTCTTTTAATACTACATAATTTAAGGGGGAAAATCAGGACTAATTAGTTGTTAATGAGAAACACGTATAATGAGAAACAAATGTAACATTAATGTCATGTACAATGTATATCTGTGTGGTTTAAAAGGTAGGAACACGGTCATTATTCAAAATTAGGGAATAAAATCATTGTAATAATTACTAGCAGATGTGTTGTAACTTGTGTAGCAAGTCAAGATTTCTTTAGATGAAGTGTTGCAGCCTTTGATAGTATGCATTTGATGTGGTTTTTTTTGGAAGGGCTTATACATTTTTTAATCAAAATCTTTTTTAATCCAGCTGCCTGGCATCTATAGAAGCTTGGGAAAAATTTAAGCTAATGTTCTGCACAACTTTGTTATTTCCTCAGCAGCCCAGAGATGGTTGTTGACACTCCGTGATGTTTGGCTGTGGCAGCCCATTATTCTGCCAGGTTGCCGTATGCTCACGGTCTAAGGAGCATCCTGTGAGTCTGAACTTGCAGGCTTACATTTTCGTGTTCACTACTAGAGACTGCTGAACTCCACACAGGTGCGGGATGACCTCACAGATTCCTGGCACACCTGAGGCTGAGCGTCTGGACCCACTGGTTCTTAGCCTTGTGTGTGTGCATTCTGTGACGCTGAGCAACGGCTCAGGTTCGAACGATAGTCTTTCCACTTCAGGGAAGTCTAGATGGAGGCAACTCTGAAACGTCATCCTGTGAAAACAGTGCATGAAAAGGACTATGTGTCTTGGCTGGGGTGGTGAAAATGTGAGGATGAGGGTGAGGAGAGCAAGGAAGGGAAGACAAATGGTGAAACAACCAAAAAAAAAAAAATAGCACCAGGTGTGAGGATTTAACCCTTAAACTTTTGAATGGTTTCTACCCAAGTAGGTGATAGTAATAAGAATAGTTATAGTCCCGTTCATCCATCCACTCATCCATCCACTCATCCATCCATCCATCCAACCAACCAACCAACCAACCAACCAACAGATATTTATCAAGTGTACTCTAAGTGTTGGAGCAGAAGTTAAAGCAGTAGATAAAACATAGGCAGTCTCTACTCTCATGAGACTTATGTTCTAGTGAATAATAATATCTAGTATTATTCATGCTTATTGTATTCTAAACACACTTCTAATTATTTTAAATATGGTATGTCATTTAATCCTCATAAATTGTTCTAATTGAACAGATAAGAAAACTCTTTAAAATATGCCATCACTAATAGTAGACATGAAACCCCATCCTTCTAGAAATAGGTACTTGTTAGAAAAATGTTTTTGATTGTTTTAATCAAATAAACATTCAAGCTACTGGAAGAAATATGTAGAGATCAGTTAAAGTGTAAGAAAACATTATATAGGTTACATATAAAATATAGATATATATATATAAATAAATACTATAATATATAAATAAATGTTACATATAAAAATATATGTATGTAAACATTACATGTAAATGTATATATGTAAAGAGAAATATCTCCAATATAATGTTAAAATTAATTCTTTAAAAAATTTTTTTAAACGTTTATTTATTATTAAGAGACAGAGAGCATGAGCATGAGAGGGGCAGAGAGAGGAGGAGACAGAGAATCTGAAGCAGGCTCCAGGCTCTGAGCTGTTAGCACAGAGCCTGACGCGGGGCTTGAACTCACAAACCGCGACATCATGACCTGATCCGAAGTTGAATGCTTAACCGACCGAGCCACCCAGGTGCCCCATAATATTAAAATTAATTCTAATAAAATAAATTTAAGGGGAAGGGCAAGGCTCAGAGTATGTATAGAGAGTATGTTTTACACTTATGTTGGAACCAGTTACTAATGGAATCCTAGTAAAGGATACTTTTTTCAAAGTTTTGGTAAATGGACCACTTACATCAGAGTCACCTGGATGTTTGCTAAAATTGCCAGTGGGGTGGCATTTCTCTAGACATAGTGTATACAAATAGCTGGAGGCAGGGCTCAGGAATCTGCATTTTTCACCCAATCTCTAGGTGATTCGTATTCATTCACATTATAGTTTGAGAACCACTGATAAAGAGTATCATTTTCATGGTCTAGTATTTCACATGATCTCTATTTGACATTCTCAAAAGTTATATTGTCAGCTGGTGAACATCTGTCTATAATTCTAACATGAGCATTAATAGTACATAATAACATACAGTATCCATTAATGTTGAACAACGTATGTATTCTCTGGCATTATGAAACCTAGAATACAGTGTTTCTTTCTATGTGTTATGTCTGAACCAGTGGCATAAATTTCATTTTTTGTCTAACTTTATCTCTGATGGATGTTGTCTGATTTAAGCTATCCAATCCTTTTTTATTGGCTCCTGCTTTTTCAGTATATCTTCAATCTGCTCTCCAACTTTCTTTCTTTAAAGTTATTTTGAAAATAATTGTTTTTATAAGAGTAAGGACAACTAATTACTAATTGACTCATAATCTGGATCATTGCATTATTAAATATACATATTTTTCTTTTTATTCAAATAACAGTGGCCTAAGGTAACAATGTTAAAATCTCAGTGGCTTACCACACGTGAAACTAAGTTCTCGCTTATGCTAGTAGCCTAATGAGAGTGTGTGTGGCATTGCTTCTCACAGTTGCAAAGCATCACAAGCTCACGGAGGCTCTGCTTCTTGAAGCTGCACTGCTGAAATATGTGGCTTCTTTGATGAAGGTTGAGAGTTGAGGTGTCCCGTATGGACTTTGAAATGCTTTGGTCCAGAAGATGCCCATACCACTTTACCATTTCCTTCCACAGACCCATAACCATGGGTCATGTGGCATTACCTAGCAAGAGGGGGGCAGGGAAGTGTGAGGGAGCATTTGTGTATTGGTGGGCAATAACATGCTTGCTGCATTTTTGTACCTTTAGATTTCTGGTTTGTTTCCACACTGGTATGAATGAAGCGGATGTGAGTTATTGTATTTCATTTAACCAGGATGGAGGCAGAAAGAAGACACCTTTGTTAAAATACATTGTTATTTGTGTCAGTAAAACAGTGAAAATAATTTTCTTTTTCTAAAGTTTATTTTTGAGGCGACGGGGGGAGGGACACTGAGAGAGAGAGGCAGGGGGGTGGACACAGAATCTGAAACAGGCTCTAGGCTCTGAGCTGTCAAGACAGAGCCCAATGTGGGGCTTGAACTCTTAAAGGCGAGGCAAGATCATGACCTGAGCTGAAGTCTGACGACTTCAACTTGAGCCATCTAGGTGCCCCTAAAAACAATTTTTCTTAAGCCCCTGTGGTAAGGTACTATAAAAAAAATACACATGATGTGTAAGACACAGAAGTAGAAAAATTGTCATGCAAAGAGAAACAGAATACTTGACCAAATGTGACCCAAGTGATAATTAAAAAAAAAATTTTTTTTTAATGTTTATTTATTTTTGAGACAGAGAGAGACAGAGCATGAATGGGGGAGGGTCAGAGAGAGGGAGACACAGAATCTGAAACAGGCTCCAGGCTCTGAGCTGTCAGCACAGAGCCCGACGCGGGGCTCGAACCCATGGACCACGAGATCATGACCTGAGCCGAAGTCGGCCGCTTAACCGACTGAGCCACCCAGGCGCCCCCCAAGTGATAATTTTTAATCCAACAAAAACTTTTTATTTGAATTTGAGAGGGGTAGGGAGAGAGGTAGAGGGAGACAGAGAGAATACCAGTAGTCTCCAAGTTCAGTATGGAGCCCGACTCAAGGCTTGATCCTATACCCTGGGATCATTACCTGAGCTGAAATCAATAGTTGGGTGCTTAACTGACTGAGCCACTCAGGTGCCCCCAACAAAAACTTTTTATTTTTATTTTTTTAATTTTAATTTTTTAATGTGTATCTTATTTTTTATGAATATAATTTGTTGTCAAATTGGCTTACATACAACACCCAGTGCTCATTCCAACAAATGCCCTCCTCAATGCCCATCACCCACTTTCCCCTCTCCCCCACCCCCATCCACCCTCAGTTTGTTTTCTGTATTTATTTATTTATTTATTTATTTATTTATTTATTTTTTAATATATGAAATTTATTGTCACATTGGTTTCCATACAACACCCAGTGCTCATCCCAAAAGGTGCCCTCCTCAATACCCATCACCCACCCTCCCCTCCCTCCCACCCCCTATCAACCCTCAGTTTATTCTCAGTTTTTAACAGACTCTTATGCTTTGGCTCTCTCCCACTCTAACCTCTTTTTTTTTTTTTTCCTTCCCCTCCCCCATGGGTTTCTGTTAAGTTTCTCAGGATCCACATAAGAGTGAAACCATATGGTATCTGTCTTTCTCTGTATGGCTTATTTCACTTAGCATCACACTCTCCAGTTCCATCCACGTTGCTACAAAAGGCCATATTTCGTTCTTTCTCATTGCCATGTAGTATTCCGTTGTGTATATAAACCACAATTTCTTTATCCATTCATCAGCTGATGGACATTTAGCTCTTTACATAATTTGACTATTGTTGAGAGTGCTGCTATAAACATTGGGGTACACGTGCCCCTATTGCTGGGTCATAGGGTAGGTCTATTTTTAATTTTCTGAGGAACTTCCACACTGCTTTCCAGAGCGGCTGCACCAATTTGCATTCCCACCAACAGTGCAAGAGGGTTCCCGTTTCTCCACATCCTCTCCAGCATCGATAGTCTCCTGATTTGTTCATTTTGGCCACTCTGACTGGCGTGAGGTGATATCTGAGTGTGGTTTTGATTTGTATTTCCCTGATAAGGAGCGACATTGAACATCTTTTCATGTGCCTGTTGGCCATCCGGATGTCTTCTTTAGAGAAGTGTCTATTCATGTTTTCTGCCCATTTCTTCACTGGTTTATTTGTTTTTTGGGTGTGGAGTTTGGTGAGCTCTTTATAGATTTTGGATACTAGCCCTTTGTCATTTGCAAATATCTTTTCCCATTCCATTGTTGCCTTTTAGTTTTGTTGGTTGTTTCCTTTGCTGTGCAGAAGCTTTTTATCTTCATAAGGTCCCAGTAATTCACTTTTGCTTTTAATTCCCTTGCCTTTGGGGATGTGTCGAGCAAGAGATTGCTACGGCTGAGGTCAGAGAGGTCTTTTCCTGCTTTCTCCTCTAAGGAGAAAGTTTTCTGTATTTAAAAGTGTTTTGTGGTTTGCCTCCCTCCCTCTCTGTTTGTAACTATTTTTTTTACCCTTCCCTTTCCCCATGGTCTTCTGTTAAGTTTCTCAAGATCCACATATGAGTGAAAACATATGATATCTGTCCTTTTCTGACTGACTTACTTCACTCAGCATAATACCTTCCAGTTCCATCCACATTGCTGCAAATGGCATGATTTCATTCTTTCTCATTGCCAAGTAGTATGCCATTGTATGTATAAACCACATCTTCTTTATCCATTCATAAGTTGATGGACATTTAGGCTCCTTCCATAATTTGGCTAGTTTAAAGGGCTGCTATAAACACTGGGGTACACATGCCCCTATGCATCAGCACTCCTGTATCCCTTGGGTAAATTCCTAGCAGTGCTAATGCTGGGTCATAGGGTAGTTCTATTTTCAATTGACAAAAACTTTTTAACAGCATGGCAATGCTAACAAAAAGGCATATTGGATAGGCACTACAAGAAACTGCATAAGATAGTTAATGAGTACTTTTTATAAAACTACCCTGTTGCGTGAGCACAAGTTATAGCAGTGAATAAAACAAAGTCCCTGCTCTCCTGGAACTTAGCTTTAAAGCATAATAATGGCTAACCTGTATTTAGGCTTACTGTTAGTACTCTTGTTACTTATTTACATATTTCGTTTCATCCTTGTAACAATCTCATGAGGTTGTTGTAATTTTTTTTCACCCATCTACTGATTTAATAGGTTTCTTTTTTTAATTGTATTTTTTTAATTTACATCCAAATTGGTTAGCACATAGTGCAACACTGATTTCAGAAGTAGATTCCTTCATGCCCCTTACCCATTTAGCCCACCCCCCCACACCCCCTCCAGTAACCCTCAGTTTGTTCTCCATATTTAAGAGTATCTCATGTTTTGTCCCCCTCCCTGTTTTTATATTTTTTGCTTCCCTTCTCTTATGTTCATCTGTTCTGTGACTTAAAGTCCTCATATGAGTAAGATCATATATTTTCCTTTCTCTAATTTCTCTTAGCATAATACCCTCTAGTTCCATCCATGTAATTGCAAATGGCAAGATTTAATTCTTTTTGATTGCCGAGTAATACTGCATTGTGTGTGTGTGTGTGTGTGTGTGTGTGTGTGTGTGTATATATATATATATATATATACACACCACATCTTCTTTATCCATTCATTCATGGATGGACATTTGGGCTCTTTCCATACTTTGACTATTGTTGATAGTGCTATATTAACATTGGGGTGCATGTGCCCCTTCAAAACAGCATACCTGTATCTCTTGGATACATAGCTAGTAGTGCAGTTGCTGGGTCGCAGGGTAGTTCTATTTTTAGTTTTTTGAGGAACTTCCATACAGTTTTCCAGAGTGGCTGCACCAGCTTGCACTCCCACAAACAATGCAAAAGAGATCCTCTTTCTCCACATCCTCACCAACATCTGTTGTTGCCTGAGTTGTTAATGTTAGCCATTCTGACAGGTGTGAGATGGTATTTCATTGTGGTTTTGATTTGTATTTCCCTGATGATGAGTGATGAGCATTTTTTCATGTGTTGGTTGGCCATCTGGATGTCTTCTTTGGAGAAGTGTGTATTCATGTCTTTTGCCCATTTCTTCACTGGATTATTTGTTTTTTGGGTGTTGAGTTTGAGAAATTCTTGATAGATTTTGGATACTAACCCTTTATCTGATATGTCGTTTGCAAGTATCTTGTCCCATTCTGTCGGTTGCCTTTTAGTTTTGCTGATTGTTTCCTTCACTGTGCAGAAGGTTTTTATTTTGATGAGGTCCCAGTAGTTCACTTTTGCCTTTGTTTCCCTTGTGTCCAGAAATGTGTTGAGTAAGAAGTTGCTGCAGCCAAGATCAAAGAGGTTTTTGCCTGCTTTCTCCTCGAGGATTTTGATGGCTTCCTGTCTTACATTGAGGTCTTTAATCCATTTTGAGTTTATTTTTGTGTATGGTGTAAAAAGTTGTCCAAGTTCATTCTTCTGCAAGTCGCTGTCCAGTTTTCCCAGCACTACTTGCTGAAGAGACTGTCTTCATTCCATTGAATATTCCTTCCTGCTTGATCAAAGATTAGTTGGCCATACATTTGTGGGTCCATTTCTGGGTTCTCTATTCTGTTCCATAGATCTGAGTGTCTGTTTTTGTGCCAAGAGGTTGTTGTAATTTAACCGGGGATATTAAGATAAACTTTGAGGAGATAAGCATCTTCTTTTAATGGATTTTTTTATTCACCTGAATCAATAGTAAGCTTAGAGATGTTTGGTTGGACCATATGAAATTATCATTTTTATAGGTCACCAATGATCAAATATTGGCAATTTCATGCAATTTAACCTAATAGTCAAAATTTCTGGAAATTATTATCAGAACAAAAATAGGCACTATCATCATCCATTTATCATGTTAATAGCATTTACTGAGTTCTTCAGTGTGTCCACCATTGAACTAACATTTCACATGTATTTTTCCATTTAATTCTAGACTAGTTTCCTTTTTTTTAGTTTTTTTTTTTTATGTTTTTATTTATTTTTGAAGGAGAGAGAGAGAGAGACAGCACGAGTAGGGGGAGGAACAGAGAGAGAGGGAGACACAGAATTGGAGGCAGGCTCCAGACTCTAAGCTGTCAGCACAGAGCCCTATGCGGAGCTCAAACCCACGAACTGCGAGATCATGACCTGAGCCGAAGTCGGACGCTCAACCGACTGAGCCATCCAGGCGCCCCTAGACTAGTTTCTTATGGCTCATGCAAACAAATTACCACAAACTTAATTGTTAAAAAAAAAAAAACCCAACAAATTTATTATCTTATAATTGGAAGTCAGAAGTCCAAACAGGTTTCAGGCCTCTTTCTCCATCTTTAAAGCCAGTGATTCCATCGCTCTGAATTGTGATTCTGTGGTCACAGCTCTTTCTTTGATTCTAAAGGACCCCTTGTGATTACTTTGGATCCACCTGGATAATATGAGATAATCTCCCTACTTGCCAAGGTCCTTAACTTAATTGCTTCTAAAAAGTCCATATAAGGTAACATAGCCTTGTGTATAAGGGATAAGGATGTTGACATGTTTGGTGGCCACATCTTCTAATATAATTCCATGTAGTAGGAACTATCATCCCTGTTTTATAGATGAGAGAGGCTGTAAGCCTATCCACAGTCTCATTAGGCAATGATGGGGCAAAAATGAGAACAGATGTGTCTTACTTAAGTGATTCTACTCTACCAGTGAAACCAAGACAACAAACAAAACCGTTCTAGGTGTTCACTTACAGTTCCAATAAAATAATTCAGTCTGGCAAGTCTGAAGCAACTTACTCTGATGGAGCAAAAAGAAGGCCATTCTCGCCACAGTTATTTTTTTATGGCTTGAAAGTTTTTTCTTCCATGCTTAAGAGTATGAAGCCCTGGGGTTTCAAGATATCTGGGCTTTTGAAGAAAGTTAAAGTTGCCACTTTCACAAAAATTTGAATGCTCTTCTGCCCTGCTGAGAGCACAAGTCTGGTTCATTAATTTCAGAAACCATATCTACCCTCTCTCTGCCTCATATCCAAATGGAGTATTTTATATCAGATACCTCTATCTATTCATATGTGTCTTTGTCACACACATTACATCTTACACACTACATACACTTCAATATGTAGTAATAATTTTTAATTTAAATCGAAACAGAACCTCTGTTTATCAGGCTTAATCTGAAAGCCCTGCCTTCAAATGATCACCATCACACTCTCCTGCCAAAAGCATGGGTGAAATGGTTGATATTGAAAAAAATATAGGACTACTTAAATTATTATTTTCTCTGGCTCTTTAATCACTATTATTATTTAAAAAGAAGACTGCATCAAATGCACGCAATAATAAAGCCCTTAGCTGTTACCATTTAAAGCAATGGTATTATAAAGAACAGTCCTGCATATTTTGCAGAACTGTTTCTTGAGTACATACTTTTACTCCTGTCCACACCCTTCACCACTGTTCCTCACTCTGCCCAACACAGCCACCGCCTCCTGCTCTGACAGACTGAGTACATTTTTCATGTAATTGAATGTTCTTAACAAATATTTACAGGAAAATTCCTCAAGGTCAGTAAGAGATAAGTGATTCATCATCTTTCCTTTTATTTCTGTGACTGCCAGGAAACTCAGGGCCTAAATTGGCACTAACTTGTAGAACAGCTTCTATTCTCTTTTTGTGTGAATTCATGTTTGTTGTATTACTAGCCAAACATATGTGTGTTTCAAATTATTTAACAAACATGGGCTTGGTATGTGTTTTAAGGAAATAATATTAAAGTAATTTATAAGCTACCACATAAAGCTTCTGGTGAGTGCTTTCAGTCTAACGATTTCTAAAAGTGACGGATTTGGGAAGAGAAGGTCACCATCCCTCCCAGTCATCCATGGGCAGAAACTCAAAGTGGCAGGTTGGCTTTAATTCTTCAGGAATTTGATGATAGGGCATTATCCAGAATTCTGATTGTTATTTCTGTGATTTGGTCTGCCTGAAGCTTAGATAGTGAGATGTTAAAGTTCAAAATTTCAGAGAGGTAGAACATATAAAAAGGAGTCTGAGTTGCCAAATGGCCTGACATACTAACAGCATCTTATAGGATTGTGGGTAAGCACATATATACTGATTCTAAAACGTGCCATTCTCGTGTGTCAAGACATACACAAGAGAATGGTTTTAAGTCCAGAATACATGTCAGTGGAGGTTTTGTCATCAGTGCTCTGGCGTAATGCCTGCAGGTGGTAAATGCTTCATAACTCCTGTTGAATTACTAAGGACAAATTTTAAATAGTGCACACCTTTGAAAGTAGTTGTGTTTCATAAGTAGTAAAAACAAGATTCAGAATTTGATTGTGGAATTGGTGATGTAATAATGCTTTGGGACATTTATCTGGAAAATTCCTACTGCTTCTGGTGCAGGATTGGTAACTAAAGGGGGACAAAGAAGTGTTATTGTTTATGGATTCTTGGTAAGAAGAAACCAAGTTGGGGGAAAAAAAACAAAAAAGAAGAGACTAAGATGATGAGGACCAAGTGATGGAATGAAGCCTGTTTCTCTGACTGGTTTATGGAACTGGTTTTGAGTCCCAAGGAGAGAAGTAGATGAGGAACCATGTTATGGGGACGTGGTGATACTTTGGGGAAAAGTTAGGCTCATTTACAGCCTGGGAAACAAAGTATCATACACTTTTGAGCTCTAGAATGCAAGTTAGTATGCTGAGGGTCTGGGCTGCCGGGAGTGTCTCAGCCATCTTCCACAGAGCAGCCTTCTCATGGAGGGCATGGGTGGCAAAGATTGTGGCTCAGAAATCCGTTGACTTGTTCCTGAAGCTAGGAGACACTTTTGTTGATTCTCAGTCATTACCGGGAGAGATACTGAGCGATGTCTTTATGTTCAAGGGCACATTTATTCCCTATTCTTGATTTTTTTTCTTCTTCCCCCTTAATCTGTTAGAGGAGTTTTAAGGGAAAAACTGAGTAATGAAACATCTCTCTCCCCACTTTCTCAATGGAAAGAGCCTGTGAAAGCAGCACAGATCTTGCTTTTCTCTCTGCCAAGCAGTGAGAAGGATCTGTCTTACCTGGGGGAGCCTGTGGTTTGCCTCTACTACCTGTGACTTGGTGGGGGCACCGAGTGGTCTATGTCTAATTGAGGGTTTAACATTAGAAAGCCCCAAAAACATATAGTTAAGAGCTCTGTTCTGTAATAATTTTTCTAGTAGCAAAGATGATATTTTGGACTTCTGCCTAACTCTTGCCTTATTTCTGAAATGTTTTAGGACACAGACAGATTCATTGTGAGATACATAATTTGCACACAAAAAGCAACAGCCTTCATATATGCCAGTGTTTCTTAACTGACCCCCCACCCCCCCCAGCCCTATGTGACATATGATCATGTCTGGAAATATTTTGGGTTTTCATGACTGGGGATGGTAGTGATACCAGCATCTAATGGGTAGATGCCAGAGATCTGCTGAATATCTTAAAATGCATGAGATAGCCTCCCCCCAGCCCCCCAAAAAAGAATTACTTGTCTCATAATGTCATTAGTGCAGTGCCAAGGTTGAAAGATCCTAATATACACAAATAATAACATGTTAGAAGATATAATGGCCAGAAAAAAATTTTTAGTGTTTATTTACATTTGAGAGAGACAGTGTGAGTGGGGGAGGGACAGAGAGAGAGGGAGACACACAATCCATAGCAGGCTCTAGGCTCTGACCTGTCAGCACAGAGCCTGATTCAGGGCTCTAACTCATGGACCCTGAGATAATGACCTGAGCTGAAGTCAGGCACTTAACCGACTTAGCCACCTAGGTAACCCTCTGCTCTGAGATTTATAAGGTATAAGAACAGTCTTCTTATTACTGAGACTGTGGGCAATTTAGTTTTTTCATGTGACTAGCTATCTTCTAGGACAACTGGGGTAAATGGGATTGTATTCATGACCCAGGGATTCCATGTAGCAAGTGCCCAGGAGAAACTTTCTCTTATTGTTTGATTGGAGATCTAGTAGACCTTGGGACTTCAGAGGCTTCTTATAGTATCTGCCAGCATGCTTGCTGTGGTTGTTGAACTACCCTAGTAGGATCATAGAAGGCAGGTGTATCAGGGGTATGTGCTAAGATTCCCTGTGCTCAGATTTTATTTTATTTTTAAAAAATGTTTTATTTATTTTTGAGAGATAGAGTGCGAGTAGGGGAGAGGCAGAGAAAGAGAAGGAGACACAGAATCTGAAGTAGGCTCCAGGCTCTGAGCTGTCAGCATAGAGCCTGATGCAGGGCTCAAACTGACGAACCATGAGATCATGGCCTGAGTCGAAGTCAGATGCTTAACCACCTGAGCCACCCAGAGGCCCCCTGTCCTTTGAATCAGCATTACCATCCTGCTAGGTTCTTCAGTAAATTAAATAAATCTTAGAAAATCCCCTGTTCACACTTTGTCTCTCTCTCAAAATAAATAAACTTCTTATTTTTATTATTTTTTTAAATTTAAACCCAAATTAGTTAACATATAGTGTCATGATGATTTCAGGAATAGAATTTAGTGATTCATCACTTACACATAACACCCAGTGCTCATCCCAACAAGTGTCCAGATTTGTGTGACTTATAAGCAGAAGTTTTCAAACTTGTACTTTTGAAATTGTTTCCCCCATTGAAATGCATTTCAATTTGGGGTTGTCTAACTCGTAGGATTGTATAGTCAGCATAGCATAATGATTAAGAACCAGAAGTTTTGGAAAAAGATACATTTAAGATCCCAGGTATTTTACTTTGTTAACAGGGTCTCCATTTCCTCATCTACAGAATAAGCATAATTATTCTTAAATTATGGAATCATTTTTTAAAATAGGAATTATTATTTTTTTGATTTTTTTTAAAATTTAAATTCAAGTTAGTTAACATATAATGTAGTATTGGTTTCAGGAGTAGAATTTGGTTGGGGTGCCTGGGTGGCTTAGTTGGTTAAGCATCCGACTTCGGCTCAGGTCATGATCTCATGATTTGTGTGTATGAGCCATGTGTTGGGCTTTGTCCTGACAGCTCAGAGCCTGGAGCCTGCTTTGGTTTCTGTTTTTCCCTCTCTGTCTGCTCCCACCCTGCCCTGCACATGCTCTATCTCTCAGAAGTAAATAAACATTAAAAAAATTAGTAATTTATTACTTACATATAACACCCAATGCTCATCCCAACAAGTGCCCTCTTTAATTTAACCCATCCCCCCACCCACTGAGCAACTCTCAGTTTGTTCTCTATAGTTAAGAGTCTCTTATGGTTTGCCTCCCTCTCTTATTTTATCTTATTTTAGTTTTCTTTCTCTTCCCCCATGTTCATGTTTTGTTTCTTAAATTCCACATATGAGTATTTGTCTTAGATTTATTTCACTTGGCATAATACACTGTAGTTCCATCCACATTGTTGCAAATGGCAAGATTTCTCTCTTTTTGATCACTGAGTAATATTCCATTGTGTGTGTGTGTGTGTGTGTGTGTGTGTGTGTGTGCGCGCGCGCGCGCTACATCTTTTATCTAGTCATCCACTGAGGGACATTTGGGCTCTTTCCATAATTAGTTATTGTTGACAGTGCTGCTATAAACATTGGGGAGTGTGTGCCCCTTCAAATTAGCATTTTTGTATCTTTTGGATAACTACCTAGTAATGCAAAGGCCGGGTTGTAGGGTAGTTCTATTTTTAACTTTTTGAGGAACCTCCATACCATTCTCCAGAGTGGCTGCATCAGTCTGCATTCTTTCTAACAGTATAAAAGTTTTCCCCTCTCTCCCCCTTCTCCCCATCATCTGTTGTTTCTTGAATTGTTAATTTTAGCCATTCTGACAGGTGTAAAATGGTACTCATTGTGATTTTGATTTGTATTTCCCTGATGATGAGTGATGTTGAGCATCTTCTTCATGTGTCTATTAGCCATCTGGATGTCTTTGGAAAATTGTCTATTCATGTCTTCTACCCATTTCTTTCTTTTTTAAAAAATTTTTTAAACATTTACTTATTTTTGAGAGACAGAGAGAGAGAGAGACAAATCACAAGTGGGGGAGAGGTAGGGAGAGATGAAGACAAAGAATCCAAAGGAGGCTCCGGGCTCTGAGGTGTCTGCACAGAGCCCAATGTGGGGCTTGAACTCATGGACAGGGAGATCATGACCTGAGCTGAAGTTGGATGCTTAACCAACGGGCCACCCAGGTGCCCCTCTTCTACGCATTTATTAACTAGTTTGTTTGTTTTTTGGTGTTGAGTTTGATATGTTCTTTATAGATTTTGCATACTAACCCTTTATCAGATAAGTCATTTGCAAATATCTTCTTCCATTCCATAGGCTGCCTTTTAGTTTTGTTGATTGTTTCCTTTGCTGTTCAGAAGCTTTTTATGTTAATGATGTCCCAATAGTTTAATTTTGCTTTTGTTTCTCTTGTCTCCAGAGACATGTCTAGCAAGAAGTTGCTCTGGCTGAGGTCAAAGAGGTTGCTACCTGTTTTCTCCTCTAGGATTTTGATGGTTTTCTGTCTTACATTTAGGTCTTTCATCTATTTTGAATTATTTTTGTGTATGGTGTAAGAAAGTGGTCCAGTTTAACTCTTTTGCATGCCACTGTCCAGTTTTCCCAGCACCATTTGCTGAAGAAACTTTTTCCCTTGGTTATTCTTTCCTGCTTTGTTGAAGATTAGTCGAACATTGGCCATACATTTGTGGGTACATTGCTGGGTTCTCTTTTTTTTCCCATTGATCTGTATGTCTGTTTTTGTGCCAGGATCATACTGTTTGGATGATTACAGCTTTGTAATACAACATGAAGTCTGGAATTATGATGCCTCCAGCTTTGTTTTTTTTGTTTTTTGGTTTTTTTTTTCAAGATTGCTTTGGCTATTCTGGGTCTTTTCTGGTTCCATACAAATTTGAGAATGTTTTGTTCTAGCTCTGTGAAAAATTCTAGTTTTATTTTGATAGGGATTACACTGAATGTGTAGATTTCTTTGAGTAGTATAGATATTTTAACAGTATTTGTTCTTCCATGAGCATGGAATGTTTTTCCATTTCTTTTTGTCTTCTTCAATGTCTTTCATAAATTTTCTATAGTTTTCAGTATACACATCTTTGACCTCTTTGGGAAGGTTTATTCCTAGGTACCTTTTGGGTTTTGGTTATAATTAAAGGGAAAAAAATAAAATGCTTAATAAAGTGTCTGACAAAATATAAATACCTAATAAATAAAAGACTTAAAGGAATATTTAAGATTAATCCTATCCTGAGTATTCATATCCTTAAACCTAGTTCTGGCAAGCCTTCCTGCTGTGAATTCCCTTTACTAAACAGTTTCACCATTGCTGTTCCAACAAACATCTTTCCGTGTCATTCCTTTATATACATCAAAAGTCTGCCAAGCCCTTTGGTCCTTACCTAACTTGGTATAAGGTTTCTCTCACAGCTTTGGAATTTCCACTTAAAATGCAGTAAAAATAAAAAACACATTGCTGTGGACTCTGTGAAAATTGTTTACTAGTTTTCTGTTTTTTTTTTTGAGAGAATCAGTCATCATTTTTGAAACAATATTTTTAATGGATTAAATTTAGTTTAATATAGATAATGGCAGTGGCAGATAACTCAAAGAATGGAATAATAATTTTTTCCCCTTCTTTAGTAAAGGTCTCAGGTAAAACTTGAATTTAAAGTAAAGTTTGGTGGCTCCTGGGTGGCTCAGTTAGTTGAGTGGCCAACTTCAGCTCAGGTCATGATCTCATGGTTCGTGGGTTCGAGCCCCACGTCAGGCTCTGTGCTGATAGCTCAGAGCCTGAAGCCTGTTTCAGATTCTGTCTCTGGCTCTCTCTGCCCCTCCCCTGCTTGTGCTCTGTCTCTCTGTCTCTGAAATAAATAAACATTAAAAAAATTTTAAAGTAAAGTCTGAAGCAGCTTTAGGTTCTGCAAGTAACTATTCCTGCGACAAATCAAAGAATAATGTTTATGTTCTTCCAGGAAGATCATTGCCAACTGATCTTTTTGGCAAAACCTACACATATGAATAGCTGTAGAATAATTGAAATAGAATCAGTATATTTTTGAGAAGGGACCAACAATATTATGTGATACAGTAAGCCATTTAAAGACATTCTATCTGAAACACATGGAAATGTTGAACTTTATTTTGAGTATATATAGGTAAAAATTCATGTTGGATTTTTTTTTGTCTTAGAAATTTTATTTTAATTTTCATTAAAATTTTTTTTAAAAAATTAATTTATTTTTGAGAGAAACAGAGCATGAGCAGGGAAGGGGCAGAGGGAGAGGGAGACAGAATCCAAAGACACAGAATCTCCAGCTGTCAGCACAGATCCCGACCTGGGGCTCAAACTCATGGACCCTGAGATCATGACCTGAGCTGAAGTTGGACACTTAACTGACTGAGCAACCCAGGCACCCCTTGGAAATTTTATTTTTAATTGTGTATTCCATGATGAATTGTGCCTGTGGTGGCCATCAATGATTCAGGTAAAAGGCAGTTATTGCTGGAAGAAAAGACTAGGGCCTTCACTGATTCAGTGAGCACCCATAGAACTCTATTCTGAGGTTGCATTGATGGAAGACAGAAATGGTCATGGTCCTCTTGGAGTCATAGCCTAACAGGGGCAGACATGAAACACGTAGTTGTAAGAGTAGTTCATTTCAGCTGTAATAAATGTCATGAAGGAAGAGTAGAGTTAGAAGGTGAAGCTGAGTGATTGGAGCATGGTTGCCTTAATATTCAGATTTTGTACACTAGAATTCATCCCAATTCTTTCTGAGAGATGGTATCTGGGAATTTTATTTAAAAATTAAAAAAAAAAATTTAATCTTTATTTATTGTTGAAAGAGAGACAGAGTGTGAGAAGGGGAGGAGCAGAGAGAGAGGCAGACACAGAATCTGAAGCAGGCTCCAGGCCCTGAGCTGTCAGCGCGGAGCTGTGAGGACAGAGCCCGACGGGGGGCTCGAACCCACGAACCATGAGATCATGACCTGAGCTGAAGTCGGACACTCAACTGACTGAGCCACCCAGGCGCCCCTAAATTTTTTTTTAAATTTTTTTTTTTTCAACATTTTTTATTTATTTTTGGGACAGAGAGAGACAGAGCATGAACAGGGGAGGGGCAGAGAGAGAGGGAGACACAGAATCGGAAACAGGCTCCAGGCTCCGAGCCATCGGCCCAGAGCCTGACGCGGGGCTCGAACTCACGGACCGCGAGATCGTGACCTGGCTGAAGTCGGACGCTTAACCGACTGCGCCACCCAGGTGCCCCGCCCCTAAATTTTTTTTAATGTTTATTTTTAATTTAGAGAGAGAGAGGGAGAGAGAGAGAGAGCACGCGGGGGAGGGGTAGACAGAGAGAGACACAGAATCTGAAGCAGGTTCCAGGCTCTGAGCTGTTAGCACAGAGCCTGATGCCATGAACTGTGAGATCATGACCTGAGCGGAAGTTGGACACTTAACTGACTGAGCCACTCAGGGGCCCTGGTTTCTGGGAATTTTAGATGTGATAGTTATAATTGGACAAAGGAAGGGGAGAGGCTGTGGAGAGAATTTATGCTTATTGAGCCTTTACTGTGTGTCATGCACATTAGAGACATTGTTTAATTTTGAGAACAGCTCTAAGAGAGAGAAATTATTATTCCCATTTACACACGAAAAAGCTGAGAAACAGAGAAGTGAAGTGATTTCTCCAAGCTCTCTCTGTGCCAGACTGAGCCAGGTCTCACCCCAGTATGCTCCTTTTTTTTTTTTTTTTTTTTTTTTTTTTTTTTTTTTAAATTTTTTTTTTCAACATTTTTTTTTTTATTTTTGGGACAGAGAGAGACAGAGCATGAACGGGGGAGGGGCAGAGAGAGAGGGAGACACAGAATCGGAAACAGGCTCCAGGCTCCGAGCCATCAGCCCAGAGCCTGACGCGGGGCTCGAACTCACGGACCGCGAGATCGTGACCTGGCTGAAGTCGGACGCTTAACCGACTGCGCCACCCAGGCGCCCCCAGTATGCTCCTTTTAGTTGCTTTAACCCTTCTAGTAGTTTTTTTCATGTTAATCAATAGCCTTCCTTTGCCTTAGGCTAGTACACCTCATGACTATTTTCTATAAAAATACGACAGAATATTCTCACACAAGTCAGAGTTACCTGTTTTTGTTTGAGACTCTCTCAAAGCAAACAGAAAACGAGACATAACTGTGTCCTAAGTGACTAGAAAAAATTTAACCTCCTCACAATTGTTTGAAATCATTTTACCTGAAAAAAGTCTGTAGATTCAGGAAAACTAAACTTGTAAAAACAGATGTAATTCAGGAAGTATAGTTTTTTGGTATTTATCCGGGAAAATGGTAATTCCACAAATATTTTTTTAGTTATGTGCTTTTATGCAATTCAGGGCCTTTAAATTAGATTTTATAAAGTCTGGCTTTTAAGAAAATATTAAATTAAATGGAAAAATATTTCAAAGTCATGCAGGCATATGAGGCTGAACTATTACATATATATATGCAAGCTTTTGATTCACATAATATAATCTATAAATGTGGAGATGATTCACAAAGTAGAAAAGAGTGACACAAATACAGGAAAGGAGAAGAAAACTGCTTTCAGGTGCAAAGAATTGAATGCATAATTCAACAGTTAAAAAGAATAAATTTATGGCCAGCTGATCAGTTAACATTATTTGTGGCTTCCTGTGGTTAAATGATATAGCTAATTCCATTCTCTTTCATGAGCCACAAACAACATTCAATTGCCAATATGAGAATTAAGCTGACACACTGAGTAAATGGGTCTAAAAACCAACTAATAGAAGTGGAAGTTTGTGAATATTGGCCTATCAGTGTCAATTTTAGGTGTCACACAAAACACTGAGCTTGCTTCCCAGAAATCTCTATTCCATTGGTATTCATTCAGTATTGGACATTAGTTATTTACTTATAAAATATGTGCTCATTACAAAGGTCTGTGAGTGCAGTTGCATTAATTATTCATCCTAAGATTCTGAAACATGGGGGAGATTCCGAAAGGTAATTTAAACTGCTGATGGGAAATGTTTCATGTGCGAGCCCATCAGCAAGGTTTCAGGAAGTGGGTCATGGATTTGGAAGGAAGCAACCAACCAGGCACTTCTATCATTGTCGTTAAAGTTATCCACCATTTAAAAAGATAAAAGAGATAAATGCCTTTTTTTCCCTAAAAAAATGAATATATTAGAAATAGGTCAAGAGGATGTGAATTTATTTTATTTACCTCCTTCTACCCAAACCCACTTCCTTGAGTGTGTATAGACTAAGAATTGCAATATCATAAGATGATAGGAATCGGGTTTGTTTTACTATTTTCATTGTTAAAATGGAATAGGGGTGTCCTGCAATTTAACTATGGCCTATATCAATGTAGGTATATGGGCATAAAGATAAAAATTAGAAGATTGGTCATTCATTTTAAGAAATGTTTCATTTTTAAATGTTAAATATATTTTCCATGTTTTTCATTTAAATACCAAGCTCTCAATACCTTAAAATAATTTCTTTTGCTTTTTTTTTTTTTTTTTTGAAAATTTTAGGGTTTTTTTCATTATTATTTTGAGAGAGAGCAAGCAAATGCATAATCAGAGGATAGGAGGAGAGGGAGCAAGAGAGAATCCCAAGCAGGCTCCACACTCAGTGTGGAGCCCGATGAGGGGCTTGATCCCACAACTCGGGATCAAGACCTGAGCCAAAATTAAGAGTTAGATGCTCAACCCATTGAACCACTCAGGCACCCTTGGAAATTTTAGTTTTAATTGTTCTGAAACCCTTTAAAAATACTAATCATTGATATCACGCAGATACACACACACACACACGCATACATATGTGTGTTATACAAAGCATAAATATATCTCTTTGTTTAAAAACTCAAACTACAAAGAACTATAGTCTTGAAAATCTAGAAACCTCCTTTTATTATTTCCCCCACCTCCATTTTTCTCTTGAAGGAGTTTACTGTCAACAATTTTTGGGCACAATTTCTATCCTCTTTCTCTTTATTTGCATATAAACACACACATACTTGTGTATATTTCGTTTTTTGCAGAAATTGGATAAAGTACTTTTAAAAATTAATTTTATTAGAAATACTAAGATAATGTCTCACAGGAAGAGATGATTATTTCTACAATCATTATTAACTCATTCTGTTTTCTTTTGGGTTGATTTATAGCTGTGTGAATTTGTAACTGTCCTTCATTAATGGTCAATCTTGTAATCTTGTGTTCCATAGTATCAGATGCAAAGTGCCTGGAATATATTGCTCATTTAAATTTCTCTTTGCAATTAACAATGAAGATATATTTGCACTTTCTGATTAGATAATCTATGAAGGCATGGTCTGAAAGTAGAGGCAGGTACATAAATACATAGTATTTGATATTTCAGTAAGAAGAAGGAAAGATAAATAATAAGAAATCTCAAACTTCCTTGGGAGATATAATGAACTAAAAATAAACCCTTGTATTTCTGGAGAGTTAGAGCCCTTTTTTGAAGATACGAGATGCTACCTTTACATGTAAGAGGGAAGTGGTGGTGGTCAGGGACAGACAGGAGTAGGTTTTAACAAATTAGTATGTATTTTTTTCAGAGGATATTAAAAATATTTTATCTTCTGGTAAAGTTTATTTTTTAAATTTCACTGGTGATTCATGCATGTGGATAAAATAATTCAGATAGTCCGGAATGGTACCATTCTCTGACCCTGCCCCAATGCCTATGATTAATCTTAGAGATACTTTTTAAAGTGTGTGTGTGTGTGTGTGTGTGTGTGTGTGTGTGTGTGTTACCCCCTAAACTCTCAACCAGAAGTTAATTCTTTTTATTGAAGTTGAATTTGATTAAATCAAGAGAGCTGCTATTCTCTCATAGTAGTGCCCTGTGATACCAAGATATTTGAGCCTTCAGCCTTATGTTGGGATTTTTCAATGGAATGCTTCTGGGGATCTGACACTTACAGCTAGGGATGTGCTCATGGTAATGGATGTAGATAACAAAGAGTTACCCAGATCTTTCTGCTCTGAGGGCACATACGTGACTAAGAATTCAGTGGATAAAATGTTCAGTTAACAATTATTTATTGAGTGCCTATTACATGAAGCCATATAAAGGCATGTTCTAGATTTAGGAGATACAAATACGAGCTAAGCAAATTACCTGTATTCATAGAATTTACACTTTTAAATTATTATTATTTTTATTTTTTTATGAAAAAATTTTTTACATTTATTTATTTTTGAGAGAGACAGAGCCACAAGTGGGGGATGGGCAGAGAGAGAAGGAGACACAGAATCCGAAGCAGGCTCCAGGCTCTGAGCTGTCTACACAGAGCCCGACGCAGGGCTCTAACTCACAAACCGCAGGATCATGGCCTAAGCTGAAGTCGGATGCTCACCCGACTGAGCCACCCAGGCGACCCATAGATTTTACATTTTAATAGGGGATATTGTCATTAAACAAGAACAAATATGTAATAAAATGTGAATTAGTGATAAATTCCATAAAAGATAAAATACGCAAAATGATCTATTTTAGATAGAGTGTTAGGGAAGGCCTTTATCAGAAAGATAAGTAGAAACCAAAATGAAACTTGTAACTGAAACTTCAGGAGGAAACCTCCAGACAGAGGGAAGGTCAAGTCAGTGTTTCTTCAGCAGAAAGCTAGTAGTATTTTTGGGGAATTTCACAAAGGCCAGTGTCCTGGAGTGGAGTGAGTACAGGGGAATAGTAGGACTTTAAGAGAGCAGAAATGTGCTCAGGGGACAAATTAAATGGGGTTTAGATGCCATGGAGGGAACTTTTGATTATGTTAGGTATGATGGGAAACCATTGGAAGGTTTTGAGCAAGAGATTTCCATCATTCTTTTGGTCTGGGGGTGTCTGAGTGACTTAGTAGGTAAGTATTCAACTCTTGATTTCAGCCCAGGTCATGATCTCACAATTTGTGAGTTTGAGCCCTCCATCCGGCTCCACACAGATAGCACGGAACCTGCTGGGGATTCTCTCTCTCTCTCTCTGACCCTCCTCTCCTTGTGCTTTCTCTCTCTCTCTCAAAATAAGTAAACTTAAAAAGTTATAAAACAAAAGGAGAACTGGTCTGGCTGCTGTATATGGAGTCTTAGTATAGAAAGCTCCTCACAGAGGGTAAATGCAAACTTTGGAAAAGTAGACAATCTCAGATTGATAATGGAGCTGTTCTAGGTGAAACTCTCCTTTTTAAGATTCTCCAGGTACAGGATGCTTTTGTCAGCATTAAACCTGGTCGAGGAGGAGGAGGAGAAGTAGAAGATAAAAGCAGGATGGGAGAGCTGCAAAACTCCATCCTACAAGGCAAATTCTCCTGCTCTCAGAGAGGAAAGTTTGACCACATGCAGTATTTCTAAATATTTAAAAATTATTGATTGAGCTAAAAATACATTCTGTTCTCACACTTCAATGATTACCCTTCCAAAATTACCTGCAAGAAAAAATTTAAATTTAAGATTCCTTGAGTTTTTGGAGTTGGTATATTCAATTATGTTAGTAACATTACTTCATCATCAAAAGATAGAGTCAAAAGATAAGCTACAAATTGTGAGAAGGTATGGGAAACTATATGGTTGAAATATTAGTTTTCAGAATATAGGAGGATAAAAAATAGATAACCAATTAAAGATGGACAACACACTTGAATACATGTTTCCCAGAAGGCAAAAAGAGAAACCATGAAAATGTGAAATACTTAAGAGTCTCATTAAAATCAAGGAAACGCAAAGTAAAACTTGAATGAGGTATGATTTATAGCCACCATAGGTGGATTAAAATTAGAGAATGCAAGTTTTGGAGAGGATGTGGAGGACTAAGCACTCTGATCTACTGCTTAAGTGGGTATAATTGGTGCAGTTTGGAAAAGAGCATTATGGGTAACGAGGAGTATGTGTATATCTTATGACTCAGCAATTTCACCTGACTCACTTTAGAGAGGAACTCTTACACATCAGCATCAGAATAAAGATGGAAGAATATTCAAAGCACTATCATTTGTAATAGCAAACAGCAGGAGCAACAACAACGACAACAATACAACTGAACACAACCCAAGTCTCTATCAACAGTAGAATGGATAAAGTGGAGGATGTTCATACAGTGGAATCCTATAAAACAGTGAAAAATAAATTACCTGCAGCTTGTGCATATCAACATGAATGACTCTCAAGAATATGTTGATGACTGAATGTTAAGTCATTAGAGAATGTACACTACATGATGTGAAAAAAGACAAGACTAAATAAAACATTTTAAGGATACATATATGTGATAAAATATGTGGAAAAGTAAAGAAATAATTGATATGAATTCAGAATGCTGAATATTTCTGTGAAAGAAGAAAAATGTGACCAGGGACATCATTAGAGATTGGTTTTTTTTTTCATATAGAGATTTCTAATGGTAATATTCTAATTCTTAAACTGGATGGTGAGTGGGCACGTGGAATTACACTTCATTATGATTCATTAAAATGTACATATATATTATGTACATATACATTATTCTTTTTTGCTGTCAAGTTCATCTCTTTAAGATGTTTACTGAAACTCCATACTGTCCACAGTTTAGGCTGGGAGAAAGCAGAGGAGCGGGGGAACAAAAAGGCTCCCTAAAGCTAAGCCTAACGTCTTTCAGGAGGGTTCTCAGGATTCTCATCTGATGTCTCTGTTAACATCTAGCTTTGAGTGTGTCCAATACGAGCTATAGCATTGACGCCCTTAATAAAATAGGTGTCTGTTAATAAAGAAGAGACTGGATGGTGGATCAGTATCTCACAGTATTTGCCAATCTCTTAAGTAGTTTCTTCAGAGAAGCTACATGTGAAGTTAATGTTTTGACTCCTTGCATGTCTGAAAAAGTCTCCTGTCTATTTTCATAGTTGTTTGCTAGTTTTGTAGAGGGTTTTAGACTGAAAACATTTTTTTTATCTCAGAATCTTAGAACTTTTTTTTTCATTTAGCCTAGCATTCAGAACCAAAAAGTAATACAGTACAACTCCAATAGTGGTTTTGCTTTAGATAACATTTTTTTCCTTTCAAAGACTGTAAACTTCATTTTTTTTTCCTCTTAAAGTTCTGAAATTTCTCTGACATATGCCTGAATGAAGTTTTTATATTTTATTTATATATAAATTTTAAATTCAGCCTGTCAGGGTCTATCAGCCTAAAGACTCATTTCTTTCGTCAGCTCAAATATATCTTCTTGAGAATATCTTTATCTTATGATTTTTTTGGTTTCTCTCTCTCTCTCTGATTGTTATATGATGTATATTAGATTTTATGATTTTATTTTATCTCAGCTTTTCTCTCATATTTTCTATTTGTGCTTTTTATTTCTATGTTCAAAGACTTTCTGTGAGCTTTTCCCCCAGATCATTCATTTGCTTTCCAGTGTTGCCTATTTCTTAACCCTTTTATTCAGTTTCTCAACTCATCAATAGTATTTTCTTCTTTTTTATTCATGATCTTCATTTTGATTTTTTAATGTATAAGGATTCTTGTTCTTTGATTGCTCCTTTTGCCCACAGCATCTTACTATTGCCTTGTGGATATAGTAGCTATCTCAAATCTGATAAAACCAATTACACATTTTGTTATATATCTTCTTTTCCAGAGTTACCTCTTTTCACCCATGGGTCATTTTTAAATTTTATTTGTTCAACTTGATCCTCCTCTTTTTTGCTATCTGGTTTTTCTGAAATGGTAGATTATCATCCATTCATATTTAGGAATAAAGATCAAATGAATTAATGTAAAATCAGGTATAATATAAAAGAAGGGTAAACATACTAAGTTATGCTTAAATTTGACCGATTTTAATAAGTAGGGAATTATGGATGTTTTGTTTTTTCTAGTAAGCATATGTTTGTTTATAAAACATCACATAGAGTTGTTCTGTCTGTAATGAAGAAAGAGAATCAAACTGGCGAGTGAGCCTTACAATTAAGGGAGGAAAATGAATGTAGCAGGATCATAACAAAGAGTTTGGGAAAGGTTAGAGTAACTGCATAGATAAGGAGCCCAGTTTGACAAGACTACAGATGTCACACATGTTAATTAGAAAAAGTTCAAGGGTGTCTGCGTGGCTCAGTGGTTAAGCATCCCATTCTTTGTTTTGGTTCAGGCCACGATCTCATGGTTTGTGAATTCGAGCCTTGCGTCAGGCTCTGCACTGACAGCACAGAGCCTGCTTGGGATTCTCCCTCTCTGCCCTTCCCCCACTCACATACTCTCTTTATCTCTCTCTCTCAAAATAAATAAATAAACTTAAAAGAGAGTTGAACATTGTGTTTCAAGAATGATGAAACATCTAAGTTTTCTTAAAATGATACCAACTCTATCTCACCAAACCTAGGGTTCTTTTGAGTCTAATATGCATTGTTGTTTTTTCTACCACCAGGAAAAAAATAATCACTGCCAGTTGTATCCTAACAAAGATCTTTCTTATCATTTAGAATATTTGGACTTGGGTTAGACATAATTTTAATCCTGTGCACACATAAAAAGGAGAACGTAAACAAAATACTTGGTTAAGGTATAACTAAAACTTTTTTTACATTTCTGAATCTTCTGAACCACTGATTGGCTCAAAATTAATAGTGTTTGTGTTCTTCTACCTAATTTCATCTTTTTTTAGTATTCATAAAATTGGTGATGCAACACTAATTCTGAGATTTTCTAGAAATATGCAACACTAATTCTGAGATTTTCTTCCAAGCCAGTGACACTCCTTCAGCAAATTTTGATACTGATTTTTCATGTTTTTGACAGCAGGTTATCAATGGAAAATTTTCAGTCAATATCCAAGTCTCATAATTCTTCCTTAAAGTATCCCTAAATACTTTGTTGTCTGAAATGTCAAAGGCTTGCTGTTGTCTAGTCATATTTCATGGGGTAACAACCAAGTAAACACACGAGCAACCAGTGACAACACTGTTAAACTTCCTCCTGGCTGACCCAGTTGCTCTTGGATGTTTCCCTTCATTGTAAGATGTACCCATGTTTTAAAGGTGTTAAGTGTGGGGAAGAAAAAGAAATGTCTTAGAAATGATGAAGTAGGCAGAACTTATTCTCTATTTGTGGAAGAGAGAGAGAAAGAGTGCACAAGTGGGGGATGGGCAGAGAGAGAGGGAATCCCAAGCAGGCTCCATGCTGTCAGTGCAGACCCTGATGCGGGGCTTGACCCAATGAATCATGAGATCATAACATGAACCGAAATCAACAGTTGGTTGCTTAACTGACTGAGGCACCCAGGCACCTCTTCAAGAACAACTTATTTCTGAGAAAGTCAAATGTCTTAAGAACTTCATTGGGAAATGGGGTTCAACTATGTGATCAATGACTTGGGTATGCTTTTTTGAACTGTGTCATCAGGCATTATGTTCTACCTCAAGTGTCAACTGTTGACAATCTAGGTCTACAGTTTGTCTTGCCTAAAACTGTATTGTTATACTTTTGGGTTTAAAATTTATTAAAATCCTAGGAATTAAAATAAGTAATGTCTTGTAGAATTACTGAAACCCAGAGAAGTGGAAGGATCAGGAGAGGAGAGCAGTTACATCCAATGGCATTAGCATTTTGTAACTGTTTTTATTGTAAAGGTGTATGTTTAATAATTACTGTATTTATACAAGTTCGTCTTTGTTTAAGGGATTTGAAGTGTGTAAAAGGTTTAGTCATATTACATTGGTAATTGCATTTTAAATTTGTAAAGGAATTTTAATTAATCAAATTTGGATCCAGTGTCAAAATGCTTGAGAAAAATTCGCTTGCAAAGTGTTTTATATTAGAGAAATGTTTTTATTTTTTTATCTTTTAAAGTTTTTATTATTTATTTATTTTTTTAATATATGAAATTTATTGTCAAATTGGTTTCCATACAACACCCAGTGCTCATCCCAAAAGATGCCCTCTTCAATACCCATAACTTGTCCTCCCCTCCCTCCCACCCCCCATCAACCCTCAGTTTGTTCTCAGTTTTTAAGAGTCTCTTATGCTTTGGCTCTCTTTCACTCTAACCTCTTTTTTTTTTCCCTTCCCCTCCCCCATGGATTTCTGTTAAGTTTCTCAGGATCCACATAAGAGTGAACACATATGGTATCTGTCTTTAGAGAAATGTTTTTAATAAGCTAGGCACTAAACAAAGCACAAATAATAGTGAACCCTGCAAAAAAGGCTCCATGGGCATTACAAACCTATCAGCAGTAAGGAGTTCTTTACTTTCAAAAGATTTGGCTTCTCTTCACATGTTTCATTCTCTCCATATGCCTTGGGTATGGAGTTCAGATTTACCTCCATCTCTGCTGTACATCTTTCTCGGAATCTTAGCTCACCCCAAAAGATCCTTCGCTTGGTATAGAAAGCATTTCTCTGGTATTAACTTGGGGCAAATGCTGCTGCCTGATACTCTCTGAAAAGGAAGAGAAAGGCATGAAAAAAGAGCTCACTTGACTGGTCTTTGCAAAGACCTTTCATTCAACTTCTGGATTATAGCCCTGCAAGTTCTACGATTCCCTATTCTTGTTCATTCCAAACCTGGCACCCCTCTGGGACTCTGCCATTACAGTAGCTTCCACCTGTCTGCAGTCTTGTGTGGCTTTTCAGCCTGCAGTATCTGATTTTTGCCTCTAGGTTACAAAAATTCTCTGGTTCACTGATGGCTCCTATCCCAGTCTCAGTACTACTCAGCATAGTCCTTATTGTTCATTTCTATTACTGTAATGCTAGGAGGGAGGGGCAGTGAATGTATACAGTCTGCCATCTTGAACTAGAAACCCAAAATTTTTGCAAGATGTCAACAATAAAATTGTACCTTCCATGAAGTTAAGCCTTTCCTTGGGGGTTTAAATGCACCTTAAATTTTAAGGTCTAAATGGTTGGAGCCTGAAGGTAGGTATAATGTTCAGGTTATTCACATGTCATACAGATACTGCAGGTGCATGCATCAGTTTTGCAGAGACGTTTGGAATTACTCTTCAAACAATCTCAGTTTAGTTTGGGATATCCCAGTTGTACATCTCAAATTTAGAAACATTTAGAGTTCTTAAGGAACAGATTATGTTTTAATTAATGCATTTCAGAGTCACAAAATATTCAGTCATTTTTACCACTAGAATATGTTCCATAAGGAAATAAAATCTAAACCGAAGTACCGTTCCTTCTGTTGCTAAGAGGAAAATGTTCTTAAAAGGCTTACCTAATAGAGTTGGATTTACAGACTACTTTCTAAGCAGCTCACCTCACAGCCATCGCTGACTTCCATAACTTAATATAAAGAAAATCTGTTTCTTCATAGATTATGGTTGTAAGATTTATTAGTGACTAAAGCATATAGTTCCCATAAATAAGTCAGTTCTGGGTTAGATACTCCAAGGCCAAAGGGCTCATGTGACATTTTTCATTTGGGTACAGAATGGCCATTTGGGCTTGTAGGATCATTGAGTCTACATTTCTAGTAGTTGACACTGATCCATTCAAAGTCTATAAAATAGAGGAGATGACTTTAAAGTTTTAAGATAAATAATTCAGACACCTTATAATTTTTTGCCTGTAGGCTCTTTGAAACTAAGGAAAAGCAGGGGAGTTACTGTCTAAAGTCTCAGTAATTTCCCCCCCCCCCCATATTCTTAGAATTTTCATGGAGCAATTCCTAGTATAGTGTTAATGTTTTTCTGGGAGTAATAGTTTTTCAGGTGGATACTTTTAGTTTTTAGATCAAGTAATACTACAAAATAATGCTGCACGGACACAAACTATTTAATCTTTATAGTTTGACTAAGATAGGAATTTTTAATTCCTATAATTAAGAATTAATTCCTACTGGAAATTAATGGAAACATTTCTAAATGTTAGTAGAATGGCATTTTTTTTTTCAGGATTGCATTTCAGTATTTTCCCATTTTCCCCTTCTGTGCACAGGTATCAGATGAGTAAAAGAGTAGATTAGTGTATAGTCTAACCATTTTAAATATAAAAGTAGAGTAAATTCTACACTATTTACATATATGTTTATACATAGGTCCACATATAGCTCTTCACCAGTTAGGTAAAGTTTTCATATGTTGCAGAATATAATGTTTGGGATCCCTCAAATTGTTTTGCAAAGTGGTAGATATAAAGAAATATAACAGTATCTGAGCTTTATATTTACTAGGTACTCATAGCGGGGCAAATCAGCTGTACATATGTGCTACATGATTGTAGAGTGGAATAAAATAACATGAGGTACTTTCTGTCTAGTCCTTTGTATTTCCTGTATCTGATCACAGATGATAAACAGTATTATTAGATTTTTCCTTGCTGTTGTTTTTCAGTGTTATGTATTCAATTATATTTTCAAAGTTTCTTAATCTTATGTTTAATGTTAGAGGAATAATATCAAATAATATTGGTGCCTTGTAAGGGATTAGTCTGGTATGGTGGTCTAAAGGGAGTTCTCCACTCATTTTTGTAGCTTAAGTGTATTGGTCCTCAGTCCTATCTCCACACCTGATATTTCTCCTGAGCTTCAAATTTTTAAGTCCATCTTTAATTACCTTAATAGATGAGGTTTTAAGATCCAGTTAACTGCAAAGGGCTTTGGAAAATGAAGTCCACTGGCATGCCTAGGTAAAGGGGAGCATGGATTTGGTGGACCGTGATTAGTCTTAGACATAATGTTTCATTTTTTTAAGAACTTAAGTTTAGTTAGTAGTTTCATTTTTTTTTTTTAGCTTCCAAAGGTAGAAGTCTTTGCTATATTATCAATTATTTCTACTCTTTCCATAGTTATTTGAAATTGGTCACCAAATTCCACTAATTCTATCTCTTTAATTCAGTTTCTCTTCATTCTATTGCTGTCTCATGATTCCTTGTGTGGCCAGTTACTTCCTACCTATCTCCCATTCAGCTTGGTCCTCCTTTCCCATAGGTGGAACAGCTGTATTATTCAAAAACTAAATATGACGAGATCATCTTCACTTTTTTAAAGAAAACACATCATGACTCACTAAGTTTAAACTTCAAACAAAATTACTTTGGGAGTGCCTGGGTGGCTCAACTGGTTAAGCATCCGACTTGATTTTGGCTCAGGTCATGATCTAACAGTTTATGTTTGTGAGTTCGAGCCACACATTGGGCTGTCTTCTGTCAGCATGAAGTCTGCTTCGGATCCTCCATCCTCCCTCTTTCTCCCCCTCCCCTGGCCACTCCCTCTCTCTTATTCTCAAAAATAAATTAAAAAAAACCAAAAAACAAAAAAAACCCTTTAGTATACATTGCTCCTTGTAGATGCTGTTAAGGGTCAAATTACGAGTCACCTGTTGCTTCATGCTTGTGCTCTGGTAACACTGGACTCTTTATTTACCAAATATATTGTCCCTTTGTGTCTTTGAGTGTTGTTCTGCCAGCAGTGCCCTTCTGTTAAGTTTTCAAGTGGACAAATGCCTACTCATCCTTCTATCTAGTTCAAATGTTAGCAACATTTCTCCTATGCTCCCTTGTAGCCATGTGAGCTTTTTCATGAATTTGTGAATAACAGTGATCACATTATTTGATGATTTCTTTGTTAATGTGTATTACGTTAACATTTAGCACAGCACCTGGAACATTATAGCCAGTGAAAATTTACAAAACTAATCAATCACCTTAAATTAACATTGTCATCAGCTCATCATTAATAGTTATTGTACAGCTATCCCAAGGCTTTCACATAGAGAATTAAATAGAATTCTCACATTTTAATACTATAGCTTTGCTCACTTCCCCCACTTAATTTAGGATATATGAATCAACAGTATTCAGTGCTAAAGTATAAAACTGTGACTCTGTCCCAAATCACTTGATCCTCCTGGAGAGGGTGATTATTGAGAAGCCCACAGTTGAGCCAATTGGAGATCTGCTAGTAACCTGGCCATGCTACATTCCCTATGATTGAAGCAGTATCAGTCAGTGTGGCCTTCAGCCATATCTTTCGGTATACTAGAAATAGGAATGTGTTAAAAGATTTTTTAAAAAATTTGAGGCAATGATCTCATGATTGTTCATGATTAGGATTGACTTTTTAGGCCACCTGGCCAAATCTATTTGAAGCTTACAAAGCCCTAGTCTTCTTCCTTTTCTTCAAATAGGATAAAAACACACATGGGGAACCCTATTGATACTTCTGAATGGAAATCTATTTCTAGTGGGTGAGAACTTGTCTTTGAATATTCAGCTTTAAGCAGAAGTTCTGAAAGACTGCAAAAAACATCCTCTTCTTTAGAACCACATTTTTTCCCCCTTCTTACCATGGTCCTTATTAAACCTCTGAATTCCCAGATTCTGGACCCTGTCTTTATAGTCCTACATTCCTGACTTTATTGATTTCCTGGGACTTCTGTTTTTTTACTTACCGGGCTTTATCTCTGGCTTCTTATGACCATCCCTGCTACTATGTCAATTTCCAGGATACTTATATGTAGTTATCTGTATGTAACTCCTATTTCTGCTCCTGTGTAATAGACTGTCTTTAAAATAATAAAAAAATTATTTATTATTTATTTTTGACAGAGAGAGAGAGAGAGCACGAGTGAGTGCACACATGGGGGAGGGGCAGACAGATGATCCAAAGTGGGCTCTTTGCTGACAGCAGAGAGCCCAACGTGGGGCTCAAACCCACGAACTGTGAGATCATGACCTGAGCTGAAGTCACATACTAAGCAACTGAGCCACCCAGGTGCCCCTGAAAGAATTCTTTAAGCTACTTGAATCTAAATAGAAGGGAAGAAACAAAGTACGTGGAATTGTTATGGGGCCAAGAAACACTCTTGATTTTGTCAGCAAATGAGAATTTCCATATTTCCCCTTGGCTTTAGAGCATCAGCCAGGGCATAAACATGGTTGAGTGTCTGTCCTTACAGATAATACAATTTACTGAAACTATGAAATGTTGTGTCATTAAAAATACATGTACAAAACAACTCAGAAATCCATGATGATATTTTATCTGTGGAATGCAAAATATGTATTTTTCTACTCAGTATGTCTTTGGGGGGACTATCCACTCTTCATTCTTGGTCAGTATAACCCAGAAGGACTGAACTCACCATGGTCCCAGGAGTGGGCCACGTTTTGCCAGTCAGTATCACACCTTCTTGGATGGAACAAACAATTCAGAGGTGAGAATGTTCCTCAACTCGATCCAAGTTAGTTTGAGTCTTTAGCAGAAACTCTTGGGAGAAAGACCCTCCCTTTTATTTTGGGTTACTAAACCAGTAAAAAGTCTTCCTGCAGCTATTAGTAGCTGTCCTTACCCCCTCTCAGGAAAGGCATATTTGACAATACATTCAACACAGAGGGAGATAGAGTTAAGACAGAGAGAGACAGGGCTCTGATTAGAATCCAGATTAGAGCAACTGGATTCAGCACATGCTTTTGCCATGTTAGGTAATCGATGCCCTTTTTGTTTTAAGCTGGTTTGAGTTGGTTTTTATCCTCTGTAATGGAAAGAAGCTTGACTAATTAAGTCAGTAACTGGAATATAACTTCTAGATGAGAAGTGTAATAGTTTTGTAATTGATATGGTTACTTTTCTTGTTGAAATAACATAGGGCTTTAAAGCCATGTGTCTTGTTTTCCTTATATAAAACGATGTCCCTTTGAGGAGGCTCTATCTTAACAACAAGGCAGTTGATTACATTGTACTGAATTTTTTTTAAAGTCCATTCATTTATTTTGAGAGAGACAGAATGTGTGTGTGCGTGAGCAAAGAGAGGGGCCGAGAGAGAGGGAAAGAGAGTGAATCCCAAGCAGGCTCCATTCAGAGCCCAATCTCCCAAACCTTGAGATCATGACCTGAGCTGAAATCAAGAGTTGGATGCTTAATCCCCTGAGCCACCCAGGTGCCCCCATTGTGTTGAATTAAAAATTCAAAACAAAGCAGTCCTCAGACAAATTTTAAGACACATTTATTACCTTGTTTTCCATTTGGATCATAAATCCTGGCACCTATTTCCTAAATATTAGGGAGAAAAAGTTTCTTTTCCTCTGTTTATTTCCTGTGAGAGTATATAGATAATGATCCTTACAGAATGTACCAAACAGGGGAAACATGATTAAATGCATTTAAAGTTTCACTGGCTTTGGAAGAGCGTCTTTCCTCTGTCAGTTACAGAAATGGTTAGCTGAAGGATTTTCCCCCTTCTTTAGCTTGGGAATTTTCATTTCACTCTTTGACCCATCACTGAATTTGAGATGGCACAATGGCCATTTCTTACGTCAGATCTTACCTTTTAAGCCTTCAAAGTCTGCCTTTTTGATTTCTTTGTTGTCTTATGAATATATGGGCTTGTCTCTGAGTAAATTTCCAGAATGAAGGAGAGCTTGGAAACATCTCATTATCACAAAAACACGGTTTCTTATGAGCTCTATTCCATATGTAAATACCCACTCATTTGAGTTTCTTTTCAATGTTTGGCATTTCAGTTTGTATACATCTACATATTTATATATAAATTATTCCACACACTTTAGGAGAAACTATTATGGGGGTGGCAAACATTATGTTAAATAATTAACATTTTTACAATTTGAAAGACTTCTTTCCTTTTGTGTTTTAAAAACACTATATAGCTTATGTGGTGGTGACATTGAAAGTTCTGCAGTTCAGATCCCTGGAATTTAAGTAACATATTTTATTTTTGAATAATTAAAGTTCATTGTAATTGGAGATTTCTGTAGAAACGATTCAGCATATTTCCATGGTCTCTCTACCTTGTCTGTTCAATTGATGAGTTACTGTTTCCAAACTTTTCTGAGAGAAATGCACCTAACAGCTTGTGATGCAAATTATGCACATACAGGATTATATATTTATACACACAGAGCAGTATTTGTGGTGGCACTTGGGAATGAAAATGGTGCTTCCGACCTCTGCGCACTGTCGGATCCCATTACACCACTCCTTAAAATTATGAAATGATGCTCCGTGGTCTGAGAGAGAAGTTCCAATGCCCATGCCTGCTGACATGACTTACCTCTTGCATTCCCTGATTCCCAGTCACTCACACGTCCCAGGCTCTCATGTGCTTTCAGACTGCTGGGCTTTTGCACAGGCTGTTGTCTCAATCTGCAGTGCTCTCTGCCTGCTTTTGTCCCTGGCAAACTCAAGTCTCCATTTTAGTGTAGCATCTTAGATAAGGACTTTATTGGCTGCTTTGAGTAATGTTTTCCTCTTTGATCTGGTGAACTTTTCATACACTATGATCACAGCAATTATAGTATTTGTAATTTGTTAAGATGTGATATTAACGTCGTGGACCAAGAACTGAGGCAAACTTTGTCTACCCTTTGCTGAATCTAAAGGCAAGGTGGCTTTGATATAAGAGTCATTGTTTCTTTGCTCACAACTGGTGGAAATAGACTAGTTTGTGCAGGAAGCCTACTTCTAAGACTAGAACTCTTTTACAGAAGTCACTTTAAACAAGTATACTTTTACAGTTTTACTGATTTGGATCTACTGACCACTTCAAGATTTGTTTACATAACTTTAAGGATTTTCCATCCAAGAATATTCTCCTTTGTCCCTTGATGTGGAATACAGGACACATGCATTAAATTATCTGCATCTGAGTTCAAGGAATTGGTTTAGATTTAAGACAGGAAAAATTCTGAGTGAGATGAGTGGAGGTAGGCTCTAGAACTGGTCGTTCTGGGCTATACCCTAAAGCACCTGGCCCCGCCAAAGCTAATTGTTGAGACAGTGCAGAGCCAACATTCAGATGAATCCATTCTCTGCTTGAATTACAGCCATATAAAACCCATTCCCGGGAATTATGACACTCATCCTCCTCATTGATGGAGGTGATGTTCGGTCATGGGAGGCAGCCACTGCATTGTGCCTTATTGTTTCTTACTCTCTAAAGACACTTGATCCTTTTTGAGTGAATATGGTCACACAACCTCTCTTAAAAGAACCCAGGACACTAGAAAGTCTAAAGGACGGAGTGTAGATATGGGATACAGGGCCCATAGCCTGCACAGTGCTGGATCACAGCAAAGATTTAGAGGGGGAAAGAGTACCAGTTTTGTTCTGTTTTTCTAGGTAGGTGAAAGGATCATAAGATGTCAGTAAAACTGAAAATGACCATATAGGATCAGATATCTCTCCGTTTAAAGAGCAATGGTGGCAAGCCATCCTGATAATGTTACCTCTCACTCTTCTTAGCTTTACATGAGGGGTGTGTTGAGAGTATGGTGGAATTGGTAAGAGAAGTCATTGTAATTTGAGCATTGGTCTGAAATGGCCCTGATTCCTGGGTAATGATAATAAAAACTTCTAAGATGATACAGGCCAAATGTCTCTGCCTTCTGTGTCTTCATTTCTATTATCCCAAGATGTAGAGGCCTGAATATAGGGGGAAATGAGTCCTCACTAGTAGTAAAAATACTTGTCTATCACATGTCTTTTAAATGTCTTTCCCCCTTTTCCATATGCGTGTCTTGCAGCACATTCTTAGTCTTTTCATTTCAGTATCCTCCGCATCCAGCGTAATGCCCAGGTCTCCATTGAATAAGTGAGTGGTGAATGAATGAATGGTGATGCATCGTTCCTTTTGAGGAATAACATACATTTATGAGACTGCTGATTTGCTTGTTTATATCAAACCTATGACCCCCCAGGAGCATGGCCCTCTGTCAATGTTCCTATATCAATATGTCTGTTGCTAACTTCTGTTTTAAAACCTTTTTTGAAGTTGTACACTGACAAGATCAATGCAAAAGTCTATGAATGCCATTATTTTCAGCACTCACTCATTTTAGAAGAAAAGGAAACTTCCTTTCCTCACCTCCCACAGCCTGAAGAAAGTTTCCTTTTTGAGAACAAAAATTACCATTTGTTTCAAGCTTTCCCTTCAATTATAGCAATTTCCACATGTTTTAAAACTATTCTCAGCAAAAGAAAAATCAACATTTGCACTTTGATGCATAGGCTAATCTAGCAGCTACAGGTTTAAAGGCATCATGGCTGTGACAAATAATTTGGAAGGTTTTTCTTTATTTTCTCCTGGCTATTGCCCATGTTGCCTATGAACTCAGAAGCAGGACAATCGAAACTGTTTTTTGAGTGCTGTTAAATGGTCCACATAACGTGGACCTTGATATGCACTATCAAACAGCTTGATCTTTTCTTAAGGAGAAGACAGCATACCCACTTAGCTGCAGTTTTCCTCTATATTTTTTATGTTTCACAGACTTTGGTTGGGAGGACAGTAAGGGAGCATCCAGTGCAATCAACCAGCTGTGGCCTGCCAATTCCAGTTCCTGACAGGTAGCAAGCTGGATTCTTGGCTGTAAAGAATCTCAAGCAGTTTCGATATGCTCTAGGGAGGGCAACTGTTTAGCCTAAGCAATTCAAAGAAGCATAATTGTGCTTCACAGTACACAGAAAGTCACCACATCTGTTTCATATTTTTGGCTTTTAGAACTGAACTAGAACAGAGAAATAAACATACAGCTTTGAATATAGAGTAAAAACAAGTTCATGGTGCACAGATGAGCATATTGTATGTAACTCAGTGAAAATTTCCTTAATGAGGGTTTCTTTTGGTAAAGTGAGAAATATTTCTGGTGTTAATCAAGGTTTTTTAAAAAAGATTTAATAGAAAATATTATCTATTTAAATGTCAAGGCAGCCTATCATTCTCCCTTAAATCTATTATAGTCAATTGTTGAGATGCCGCGGCGGCGTTCACGTGACCTATTGCAAATATTTGGGGAGTCATCTGCACTGCATTAGCCTTTCTAGTGGTAGTTATTTAAAAAATAATTTGGATGTAGTAGGCTAAAAACATTCAAGGCAATGAATTAGAACTTCATTAACCACTTTCATCTTTTATTTTGGTTCAAATGTAAATGCAGTCATTTGATATCTAAGTGTATATAATATGTGATGACTGTCTTTTAAAAATGTAATCTAGCAGAAAATACATCTTAATTTGAATGTAGCACTGTTTTAAATATAATTTTAATATCCTTCAGCATCTGGCGTCTCAAAGAATGAGGTCATTTGAGGTTAAGAAACTTTTCCCTGCAATAATAATAATAATAATAATAATCTTCAGACAAACAGTGAAAAAGGCAAGTACTTAATCTAAACGATCAGATACCATGGAGAAAAGGGAAGAAAGAAACTGACATGCACCAAGGCTTTCCTTTTACCAGGGTCTTTACGTTATGATGCTTATGTATTTCCCACAATAGCTATCATGTACATAATATTTTTGAGATCTTCCAGATGAAGAACTTGACATGAAATAATTAGCTCAAAAATTATGAGATATGCCCTAATCATACTCAGATCCTCTTTCTTTCTTTCTTTCTTTCTTTCTTTCTTTCTTTCTTTCTTTCTTTCTTTCTTTCTTTCTTTCTTTCTTTCTTTCATCTTGGAGTTATGTGTTTTTGTATTTTTCTAAAAATGTCTGTCTTTCTAGTAGTCTGTAAGCTCTATGAGGTCAAGGACTATGTCTGTCCTTCATTATATACCCAGGGACCTGCCTACATATAAATAGAGGCTAATTGATATTTATTGACAGTGATAGATGCCTGGCCCAGTTCTAAACTACTTAAATATATTAACCCTTTTAATCCTCCCCCCAAAACTTTGAATGGAGTACTATTGTCCCTACTTTATAGACATGTAATGCAAAGCACAGAGAAGTCAAGTAACTTGCCAAAGTCATGTAGTTAAGTGGAAGAAGCAGGATTTGGGCCCTGGCAATCTGACTCTATCTCTGTCCATGGTTTTAATTATGAAATGGGCTCTTGGCACAGTCAGAAATTATCTGAAGTTAAGGTCAAAAAAGACCTCATTGACAGAATTACTCACTTAGATGTTATGGTAACTTATCATCACCCCTAGACATAGTATTTATTCATTTCACAAAAAAAGCATTGTTTCCCTGCCAATGTGCTAAGCACCTTTTTAAATTTCCTTGCTCAGACCTTACAGGAACCGTGTGTGTGTGTGTGTGTGTGTGTGTGTGTGTGTGTGTGTGTGTGTGAATATCTTGTTTCTTCTAATTTACAGATGGGGAAACTGAGGCTATAAAAGTTTAAGTAACTTGGTCTTGGTAAATGTTGGTTAATTAGCTCACACTCCTAGGCAGGACTGGTTCAACCCCAAACTCAGTGCTCTGTGTCTACACAGCCTTGAAAACTCTTTGCCTTTTCTGACTCTTAATACATTACGGGTAAGTGTTATTAGCCAAAATGACACATAGAAAGACACATAGAAAGACATTAAACTTGTTGATTTTTGGCTTCCTTTCTTCTTACTTAATGATTTGGGCTTTGTGATAACACGGGTCTGTCTCTTCCTGCCTTGAAGGAAAAGCAAGGCAGGGCAGATGCTCACCTTTGTAACTGATTTAGGCTGACAGGAATTTAGTGTAGCCCTGAAGTTATGGACCAAGAGCCTTCATGATTCTGTGCCGCAAGCCAGAAAGAATAAATTATGCTGTTCCCTTCTTCTGTCATTTTAAATCTGTAAAGGAATTGTGTGCTATAAAAACTTGAAACCTGCTCCTCTATTGTTAACGTCTGATTTTTTTTATAGGCTGTCAGAGATTAGAAAGAGAGGCTGTA
Organism: Neofelis nebulosa; assembly: GCF_028018385.1. NCBI lineage: Eukaryota > Metazoa > Chordata > Mammalia > Carnivora > Felidae > Neofelis > Neofelis nebulosa. Next base: position 86,233,308 of record NC_080782.1, on the reverse strand, counting down.
CAGTCAAGCGTTATTTTCAATCAGGTACCTATCACACATTTTTATATCAGGAAGCTAGCAAGTATTTGTTAATTACAGCGATCATATAATCTTTCAAATGCAAATAGTCTGACTCAGATTTCAGTTTGTTTGGTACCAAGCAATGAGGAAAGAATGGTATAGCCTGATCCTTGTTTTCCTCCCATCTGTGTGCACCAGGCAATCACCACTTACAGATGGTTGTGATTCAGAGACAGGTTGCCACATGCGAAAAAAGTATGTTTCAGTTATTTTAATAAGATTTATTGCAGTAGTCACAGTTAAATGCTTAAACCTTAATGATAATTGCTGCTAATCTTTCAAGAAAATGATTAGAGTTTAATAAACCTCAAGAAGGATATTTTGCTCTAAACTTCAGTGAAATTACAAAGGTAAATTTTATGTTTACTCCCTCATCTCATAAATCAGAATGCCACATATGCCTTTTTCCATCTTCTGAAATTGGATTTTATATACACATGCACATTTATATTACATGTATTGGGGACTAAGACCCCTAATTTCTATGAAAAACATAATGGGTTAAGGTGACAACAAATAATTCTGAACAAATACACCAAAAAGATTCCTAGTCAGCTTTGAGGTGTTCTTTATTTCCCCTTTTTTTGTGGTAAAATATACATAACCCAAAATTTGTTTTAGAATTTTTAAGTGTACAATTCAGTGACATTAAGTACATTCACGGTGTCATGCATCCATCATTACCATCCATTTCTAGAATCCTTTGATCTTCCTAAGCAGATCAACTTACCTTGTCCCCATTAAATAATAAACTCCCCCTTAGCCCAGCCCCTGATGACCTCCATTTTGCTTTTTGTCTCTATGACTCTGCCGTCCTACAGACCTCGTATACATGGAATGATATAATTTCTGCCGTTTTATGTCTGGTTTATTTCATTTAGTGTGATTATTTCACTTAGCATAATGTTTTTAGGTTTCATCCATATTTCAGAATTTTATTCCCTTTCATGACCGAATAATATTTCATTGTATGTATATACCGTATTTTGTTTATCCATTCATCTGTTAGTGGATATTGGCATGGACATTGAGATGGACATTGAGAATTTTTGGGCTACTGGGAATAATACTGCTGTGAACATTGGGGCACACATATCAGATACCTTGCTGTGAATTCTTTTGAGTATATACCTAAGATTGGAATTGTTGGATCATATAATAATTGTATGTTTAACTTTTTCAGGAGCTGACAAATTGTTTTTCACAGTGTCTGTACCATTTTCTATTTCCACTAGCAATGCATGAGGGTTCTAATTTTTCTACATCCTGGCCAAAACATGATATTCCTCCTTCCTCCCCTTTAAATAATAACCATCCTGGTAGGTGTTTATCTTGAGATTAAAAAACTTTTCTTAATGTTTATTCATTTTTGAGAGATAGAATTCAAGTGGGGGAGGGGCAGAGAGAGAGGGAGACACAGAATCTGAAGCAAGCTCCAGGCTCTGTGCTGTCAGCACAGAGCCCAGTGTGGGCCTCGGACCCACAAACCATGAGATCGTGACCTGAGTTGAAGTTGGATGTTTAACCAACTGAGTCACCAGGAGCCCCTAACCTTAAGAGTTTAAGTTAAATATATATTTTGAGTAATCCTGTGAAAATATTTTAGTTAGTAATTTTATGCAAACTGTCACAAAGTTGGTAATTGAGAATAATCTTCATTTACATCCATTATTTGTATTTGTTGCGTTAATCTCCTTGATTCTTGACTCTGAATAGGACTCTGAATAGGAAAGTTCCTTTGCTTAAAGGTGATGCCAAAAAGCACATATAAATGATGTTTAACCATTTGTGAAAGCTTAAATGGATAAGTGGTTTTATCTTAGTGTATAAAATAAGGTAGCAATAAAATTTGTAAATGCATGTAAGAGATGAAACAATATAGCTTAAAAATCAGGGCATTTCTGTTGTTTTTCAGATAGGTTGATGTGTGTTTGCTAAGTAGGTTGAGATAAGAGACACACACACACACACACACACACACCTCTGTAATCAGGATTATTGTAAAGGAGATATGAATAGATTAAATGGGATCCTCATAGATATCAAAACTTCGGATACCCTCGTTGACCTTAGATTTTAGGGTTTGTTTTCAACAGAGGATGCACTGGTATTATGAGGCTACGCTAACGGACAGGTAGAATCTGTTTGGCACATTCCAATTAGGGCTTTTTCCTTTTCAAGCCAGAATTTGAATGGAATTTGTACCTTATTAAAGATTTTGCTGTCATAACCCTATACTTGTGACTGGGAGAAATGTGGAGACTGGGTGTTGGGTGTAGAGTTGTACATTAGAGAGATCACTAAGAGGGGAACTGGTCTTCCTGTTTTGGGGAAATAAAATCAATGGGTATCAAGTTTTGATTGAAGGTAGCTGCAAACCATCTGTTAGATACATTTTAAGGTTTAGTATTTCATTTCTTGTACTAAACACCAACATTTTATCACCATATAATTCTAGGTTATATGGCTTCTGAGCTTCAACTTTGGGTCATGTCTGAAATAAAAGTACTTATTTATTTGTAGTTTTAAGATGAAATAACTTAGTTGCATTTTTTTTTCCAGAATCAAGTTCAACACTTTTTATAGAAGTATTATGTAGAAAAACTTGTTTAAGAAAATAGAAACAAATGAAATAATTCTTCTTTGAGATCTGCAATGTTGATAGCATTTTCATTGAAACCATGTAATGTTTGTTTATAAGTAAACGAGTTTATAGTAACATTTAAGGTATTAGTGCTAAAACAAATGTTTTGTAGCTCTGGTCAGGGCACTGTAAAATATAAATCAAATAAATTGTGTCCTTTTCTCAGACAACTTACACTCCAAACTGCATGGAAGTGTGTAGGAAGTTGAGATACTGTATACATATTTAAAATACAACCATAAATGAGATATCACATTGTCAGGAACAGACAATATTCTCATTGTACTGGGAAATGCACGTTAGCCTGGGTAGTTGTGGAAAGAATGAATCATAGCCTCTCTTCCAGTGAATGACTCATGGCTGGTTGAATGGAGGTGGGAGTTTCAAGCACCCTTTCTTTGAATGATGGAAAGAATTTTCCATCATTTTATATATTATTCAATATCTCTGTCACTGTTGCTGTTGATAAATGATATGAAAAATGATCATTTATCATTTAAAATCAATTGAGATATTTACAACTAATACTTTCCTTCCATAGATCTGGAAGTGCTTTCCAAAAATCAATTAATTTGTGCAATATAGTACTGTAAGGTTAGTCTTATTATCACCATTTTATGGACAAATTCAAAGCAAGAGAGGTTAATTAACCCATCACAGAGTCCAAAGGGCTGAGTGGCAAGGCAAAATGGACTGAGCACCAACTTGAAGGCCAGGAACTCTGCTTTTAGCATGGATTTTAATTGATTTAGATCAGTTTCTCCAGCCTAAAAAGCACAAGCAATAATTCTGAATTATCATGCAGCAATATAATGTGGATTAAATAATTAATATTCTGAAGCCCTTTATAAATGTGAATTATTATTACTCATTTTAGCTTTAGACCACTAAGTCAGCCAAACTACCTTCCAGCACTGGTGACTAAAGTGTAAATTAATTGGCTAAGTGAGAAATTCATCTCACACATTTCCTGCTGAGAGATAAGAGATTCCTCTCTGCTGATTGGAAATCTATATATACAATGGTGCATTTTACTCTGCTTCCCTTAATGTATGTGTTTGTATTCAATTCCCTGGGAATTCATCTTATACAGGGAGATCCATGTTCAAAATATTAGTGTAAAATGCTCATGTTTCTTTTAGGAAAGCCTGTCTCCCCTTTTCTAGAGATGCACTTTTAGGAATATTGTCATGTGGTCAGCCAAACTAGTAGTTTGCTTTTCTAATCTTTCACACACATGCTGGGAAAGATTACAGAAAATGCTATTTTCTCCAAAGACACACTGTCCTGGCTTATCAAATTTTGTGCTTATGTTTGGTGCTTTTTCAATAAATGTATATAGGGAACATTATATTAGAAATCTTGGGGTTGCTTTATTAAGTTTTTTTCCCTTAACCATTTGATTAGGAAAGTTATTGTTAGAGAGGCAAAAACTCCCAAACTCTTCTTTTAAAGGAAGGAAGGGCTCAGGTTTGAAAGAAAGGAAGTCTAAAAGTAATTACCAGTTTTATGCTTTTTCAGGAGGATAAGGAAGTCTGTCTACAGAATTCTTAATATATCAATGGATAAGTAATAAGAATTATTTTGAAGATTGTGTTAAGATAGATTTTCGGTTATTCATTCCACAATTTTTTTTTTATGTTTTAAAATGTTTATTTATTTTTTGAGAGAGAGAGAGAGAGAGAGGGAGCAAGCGAGCTCAAGCAGGACAGGGGCAGAGAGAGAAAGGGAGACACAGAATCCGATGCAGGCTCCAGGCTCTGAGCTGTCAGCACAGAGCCTGAGTGGGGCTCAAACCCACGAACCATGAGGTCATGACCTGAGCTGAATTCGAGGCTTAACCAACTGAGCCCCCCAGGTGCCCCTCAACAAGTATTTTTTGAGCATCCGTTATATGCCAGGCACAGTTGTAGATGCTGAGACTAAACACTAGGACTTTGCTGTGTATCACTTAAAGTTAACAAACAAAAAAGTAGGTGTGTGAATATGTGTTCTAAGTCAGTTAGATAAAAGCTAGGAAAGTACAATGAAACCAAAAGGGGACAGAATATAATGGGGTTTCTGTTTTTAAAGGGGATGGTCATAAAAAGAGGAGATTGAGAGTCGAGCAGTTGGAAGGAGGCAGCAAGCCTTATGGGTATCTTTGGGAAGAGCATTCCAGGCAGAGGCAATAGTGAATACAGGAGCCCTGAGAAAGGAGTATGTGGAGGAGCAGGTGTGGTAGTGATTCTAAGGGACATCACAGGGCTTAGGTATTTGGAAACATGCTCAGTTCTCTGAAAATAGCTGAAAGACCTTTGGAGAAAGCAATTGTGCATGTACACATGCAGGAAGATACTGTAAACCCTTGAACATTGGCATGGACTATCAAGAGCTAGCAGACACCCGGTTTGCAAAGAGCTAGCAGAAGCTTGATTTATTAATTTCAAGGATGTTTAGTGAATAATTCTTGATTTTTCAAAACATATCAAGTGTCTAATTATGAAGGCAGAAGAGTAAACTTGTACTGAGGAAATGTATGTAATTTGGGCAACTACATATTGGGTCAGAGAGCCCACTGGATAACCCAGACAAATCAGTAGAGTGCACAGTGGTTTGTGTATCAATAAAGCATAATTTTTGCCTTTAATTTCTTTTATTTAGGTAAAAATCACACACCATAAAATTTACCCTTTTAAAGTAGACAATTTCGTGGTTCTCAGTATTATTCACAAAGTTGTATAAACATCACCATTGTCTAAATCCAGGATGTTTTCATGATGCCACTAGTAGTCATTCTCCTCCCATTCCAGCCCCTGCACTGGCAACTGGTAATCTGCCTTCTGTTTTTATGAATGTGACTATTTTGGACATTTTATTTTTTGACAGAAAGCACAAGCAAGGGAGGGGCAGAGGGAGAGGAAGAGAGAATCTTAAGCAGTCTCCATGCTCAGCATGGAGCCTGATTCAGGCCTTCATCTCATGACCGTGACAATCATGACTGAACCAAAATCAAGAGTTGGATGCTTAACTGACAGAGCCACCCAGTAACCCCTATTTTGGACATTTCATACAGATGGAATCATATGTGGCCTTTTGTGTCTGCTTCTTTCACATAACATAATGATTTCAATGTTCTTCCATATTGTAGTAAGAATAAGTAACTAATTCTTTTTTTATGTTTATTTTTTATTTCTGAGAGAGAGTGAGAGACAGAGTGTGAGTGGGGGAGGGACAGAGAGAGAGGGAGACACAGAATCTGAAGCAGGCTCCAGGCTCTGAGCTGTCAGCACAGAGCCTGACACAGGGCTAGAACTTCATGAGCTGTGAGATCATGACCTAAGCCGAAGTCGGATGCTTAACCAACTGAGACACCCAGGTGCTCCAGTCCTTGGTTCTTTTTTATGGCTAGATAATACTCCATTATACGGACATATCACATTTTGTTTATTCATGTATTGTTAGACATTAGGATTGTTTCCACCTATTGGCTATTAGAGACATACCTGTACAAGTTTTTGTGTGGGCATATGTTTCCATTTATCTTGGGTATTTACCTAGAAGTAGAATTGTTTGGTCATGTGGGAACTATATGTTCAGCTTTTTGAGGAACTGTCAAACTGTTTCTCAACCTGGCTATACCATTTTACATTCCTACCAGCAATGTATGAGGGGTTCAATATCCCTACATCTTATTCCACACTTGATTTTTGATAATAGATGTTCTAGTGGGTATGAAGTGGTCTCTTGTTGTGTTTTTTATTTGTATGTTTCTAATGACTGATGATGTTGATCATCTTTTCATGGGCATATTGGCTATTTGTAATGTGTTTTTTTGGAGAAATTTTTATTCAAGTCCTTTGCCCATTTTTAAATTATATTGTCAATTTATTGTTGGGTTGAAAGAGTTCCCTATGTATTTTGGATACTGAATCCAGATATGTGGTTTGCAATTATTTTCTCCCATTCAATGGATTGCCATGTCTTTTCATGCATAAAAGCTTTAAAATTTGATGAAGTCTAATTTATCTTCCCTCTCAGGTACTGGATCCCTTGCATTTCCATATGAACTTTAGGATCAGCTTGTCAGTTTCTGTAAAGAAAAAAAATCAGCTGGGAATTTGATAGAGATTGTATTGAACCTTTAGATCTATTTGGGGAGTGACATAGTCGTAATACATATTTCCACATATATATTTAGGTCTTGTTTAATTTTTTCCACAGTGTTTTATAGTTTTTAGTTCCTATCAAGGACTTTTTAAGTTTATTCCTAAGGGTTTTTTATACTATGCTAAATGGCATTGTTTGCATAATTTAATTTTCAAATTCTTTATTTCTAGCATATAGAAATACAGTTGATTGTGGTATACTGACTTTGTATCCTGAAACATTGCTGAAATTGTTACCTCTAGCCAATTTTTAGAGGATCTATTATTTTTTTCTGTATGCAGGGTCATATCATCTGCAGATATAGCTTATCTTCTTGTCCACTCTTTTTTTTTCTGTATCTTTTAAGATTACTATGTTTCCTCACAAGAGGAATGTTAGAATAAATTTTACAGGTAGTCAGTCATACCTTGTTCAAACTGGGCACACATGAAATCTAGCATTATGGGAGTTTTATTTATTTGGTAGTGAACTTTTAACTATCAATGAAAACGCTAAGATACTACACCAAACATCTGCAGAAACTTTTTTCATCATTTTTTTTGAATTGTTGACAAACATTTCCTATAAAATCCAATATACTACAAAGAAATGGCACATCTTTTTACTTCAATTTGAATACAATGGGAAAATATATATATATATATATATATATATATATATATATATTTGCAAATTTTAAAAGACACTAGCAGGCTGACAGTTTGACTATAGGTGAGAAAATTATCTAACAAAAATCATTTATTTAGCATCAATCACTTCCATAACCAAGTATTATTCTGATTAATAAAACTTGCTGCCATTAGGCTTCTGGCAAATATCTATACCTTTACTGAATTTGTGGAGTTGCTCTTCACCTTGGTTCTCCTTCACAGTTAGTAGCATCGAAAGCTGCTGCAGGGCAGGGACAAGCATTTGCAAAAACAAAAACAATGTCCCCAGCTTACTATAAGCATGAATGTATATGACAGAATTACTTCTCAAGCAACAAATTTTTTTCAAATAATTTTTAAGTGTTTATTTATATTTGAGAGAGAGACAGTGTGAGAGTGGGAGAGGGGCAGAGAGATGGAGACAGAATCTGAAGCAGGCTCCAGGCTCTGAGCCGTCAGCATAGAGCCTGACATGGGGCTTGAACTCACAAGCCATGAGATCATGACCTGAACTGAAGTTAGATGCTTAACCAACTGAGCCACCCAGGTGCCCCATAAGCAATGGACTTTCAAATCATCAAGAAGTCACCAGAAACAAATTTGCCAAGATATGCTTATGTTTAAGAAGAGATGTATTTATTTATATCAAACAGAGTGTTTAGTTTCAAAACTTAGTGTTTAGTTTGGGGTGGGTTGGGGAATCCAGCCATTTGAAAAATGACAGTCTTAAAAAAATGAACACCAAAAATAGGTTCACTAAATTTATTTAAAAAATCAGAACATTTCTTACAAAAGAGAATTACATTCTGCACACTGCTATGAATAGATGCCAGAGACATATGGACTATTGTTACTTTTCCTCCCTGTTTCACTCCCCAAAATGTTACAATGACCACAAAGCAAAGTGTTCACAATAACTACATGTTTTTTTTTCTTTAGAACCACCAACAATGGGAAAAAATTAAAATTCATTCACTGTGCTGCTCTTTCAAAATTTTAATGTTAATTTTTACACACCCTTCCCCAGCCTCCTTCCTTTTTGTAAGAAACTAAAAGATTTCTTCTGGTGAACAGCAAAGATTTCACTGCACCTCGAACGCAGAACACCTATGAAGCAGAGTAATGGTGGCTTTTTAAACAGAAACAAATAGAAAAAAAAAACCAAGATGTAGGATTCCTCTAGTTCTTCACTAGTTGTAGAAGAACTTTCTAGAATCCTGCCTCACACTATAAAAAAAGAAAAAATATCTTGCATTAGAATCCTTCCACATCTGCACACTGCTTCACGCTGTTCTGCCAATACTGTGCATTTTGTATCAGGTCCTGTGTTCCTGTAATTGTAATGGTGTGATCTTCAGATCCTTCTAAAGGTTCTTCAATTTTGATCGAAGCTTCTGTCTCACAACGATTTGTTTAATCCTCTGACTGCCTTTGCCAATAATAGATCCAGCCAAATCTTTGGGAATAGTTACTTGCGTAGTAACAATAGGTCCACCAAGATAACCATATGAGCCACAACCCCTACATAAGAATAATCCTATCCAGAGCCACCCTGTGGTTCATAAACCACCTTTCATTCTGATGGGCTCCATGCAATAGAGTTCTAAGTTTCGTCAGCACTGAAACCAACATTCCCATTATAGTGGTCTCCAGGTCCTCCTAGGCCATTAGATCTCCTCTTTTAGGTGGTGATAGTGGAGAAAGAGGAAGATTCTGAGCTCTGCTTCAACCCTGGCTACCTCATTCAGGAAGAGACTGAGGAGGTCCTTGATGAGGGATGACATCATCATAATCTCTTCTAGATGGAGGCATAGGACACCAAACCTGACCAGGAGGCATTCTGTCAAAACCGCCTTTCCCCTGCATGGGAAATCCCACAGGACGTTGATGGCAGTCAGCAAACATTGTAAAACCATCCTAGATTTCATCATAAAAATTGGGATCATTAAGCTGTGCACGTCCTTTGATGGGTGACTCTGTTATAAGATCATGGATGACCTTGATGCACTGTTCAGTCCTATGAAGTTTTTCTCCAATGAGAACAACTCTGTCAGTGGAATGAAGACAGGAGTCCTAGAAAAGCCTGACTGTTGTGTGTGTTCCCTCAACGTTCTTTGATTTTAGCACCTTTAACCCCAGTAATTCCTCCTGCCAGTCTCTGATGAGTCAAGTTGCAACTCGAAGTCAAAGTTGCTTCCTTTATAGTGTTGGTATTTTAAGCATTCCACAGTATCAGATTCTAGTGGGAGCTGATTGGTTGCTGTGGGTGATGGCAACTGCAGGCCCTCCTCTAAGGTAGAAATTCTTCAGAATTTCTCCAATTGTTTCAGTATCAGCACTGATAGTCACTATATGCTTGGGCCATTTCCATCTGGGACTAAAACACTGGAATTGTGGTCTGTATGGGGAAACTTAATATTCTTGGCTCCTTCCCAAACCCTACCCCAGCATTCTTGGTCTGTAGTAGAATGTGTAAGTCAACCAACCATCTTACCAGTGTTTCTAGATTTTCTAAAGTCTTGTTCCTCTTCCGTATCTTCTATGTGGTGTTTACCAAATTCAGCATTGGTTATGGTGTCAGGGAAGGTTTCCTCTGGCTGGTCAGCTTCCATTTTCTTATAATAAATGGACAAAACAATCAGGTATTATATATCCTTGTAGAGCAGAGCTGAACTCTTCTGGGCAGGACCAGCTGACAGCCTAGTGCTCCAGTCACTCCCCCGCCCCGCCACCCCAGACCAACATCCCTAGGCCCCTGGGCTGCTGTGCTGCACTCAGCTGGTCACAGCTAGACAGAGTCTTCTTGTTCTTTCTCAATGCCTTTTATTTAGTTTTCGTGCCTAATTGCCTTAGTTAGAACTTTCATTCAGTGTTGACTAGAAGTGCTTAAGTGGATTCCTTGTCTTATTTGTGATCTTAGGAGAAAGTGTTCACTTTTTCACTGTGAAGTATTATGTTACCTGTGGATTGTTTTCTTTTTGTATATAATGGTTGAAGAGTTTCTATTTTAATCCTAGATTCTTGAGTTTTTTTATCCTGACAGGTGTTAGATATGTCAAATGCTTTTCCTGAAGTGATCATTTTTTGGTCCCTTAATCTACTTCTATGGTGTAGTATATTAATTTTCATACATTGAATACATCTTTGCATTTCTCAAATAAATCCTACTTGATGATATTGTTTAATCCTTTTTATAAGTTGCCAGATTTGATTTGCTAGTATTTTGTTGAGGACTCTGGTGCTTATAACCTCTTTGTCTGTATAGGATAATTCTGGGCGGATGGAATGAATTGAGAAGTATTCTCTCCACTTATATTTTTTATTTTCATTTTTATGGAAAAATGTGTTAAAGATTGGTTATTAGTTATTTTTTCTTTAAACATTTCATAGAATTGCCAATGAAGATCTCTCATCCTGAGATTTTTATTGGTGAGAAGTTTTTTGATTACTAATTCAGTCTCTTGTCATAGGTATATTAAGATTTTCCATTGCTTCTTGATTAAGTTTTGGTAATTGTATCTTTTATTCCTGATTTTTGTAATTTAAAACTTCAATTTTTTCTTGATCAGTCTAGCTACAGAGCTGTCATTAAAAAAAATTTCAAAGCACCATCTTTAAGTTTTGTTGATTCTCTTATTTTATGTTTTTCTATTCTCTCTTATTTCCCTCTCTAATCTTCATTATCGTTTAAAATTTTTGCTTTGGGCTTAGTTTTCTCTTTTTCTAGTTTCTAACAGTGGAAGATTTGGTGATTAATTTGAGATTTTTCTTTTTTATTAATAGAGGTGTGTAGAGCCATGAATGTTTTTATATTCACAGCTTTATCTTATTCATAGCATAAATAACTTGATATATTATATTTTCATTTTTTAAAAATGTGTTTTCATTTTTATTAATCTCAAGGTATTTTCTAATTTCTCTTGTGATTTCTTCTTTGACTCCTTAATTATTATAGGAGCATGTTAATTTCCACATATTTATGGATTTCCCAAATTTCCTTCTGTTACTGAGTTCTCATTTCATTTCATGCTATCAGAGTATACTTTGTTTCATTTAATCCTTTTAAATTTACTGAAGCTTGTTTTATGTGTAACATATGACGTGTCTTGTAGAATGTTTCATGGACACTTGATCCTAGGGTTTTTGTGTAGTGTTGTAAGCTGTCTGTTAGGTATAATTGGTTTAAATTCTGTTCAAGTCTTACATTTCCTGCTTGATCTTCCATCTAGTTGATCTATCCACTGTTGAAAGTAGGGTATTATAGTCTCCATTCTACCAGTTTTTGCTTCGTGTACTTGTTAGGTGCATGGATGATTATAATAGGTATACTTATTGATGCATTGATACTTTTTTCATTATAACATGTCCTTCTTTGTGTCTAGTAACAACTTTTGCATTAAAGTCTATTTTTTTGAAACTAATATAGCCATTCTTATTGTTTGCATGCTGTATCTTTTTCTATCTTTTCATTTTCAACTTATTTGTGTTTGTAAGTCTGAAGTGTACAGAAAGCATCTAGTTGAATTATTTTTTAAAAGTTCATTCTGTCAATTTCTGCACTTTAATTGGAGAATTTTAATCCACTTATCTTTAATGTAATTATTAGATTACATTTGCCATTTTGCTATTTGTTTTACATGTTTTTGGTTTTCTTAGTTCCTCTCTTTCTCCATGACTACCTTATTTTGTATTAAGTAGATATTTTCTGCTGTACCATTGAAATATCCTTGTTTATTTTACTATATTTCTGAGATTTCTTTTTTTTCAGTAACTAGGGAATACCATTAACATCTTCATTTATTATAGTCTAATTCAGATTAACACCAATTTAATTCAAATGGTATAAAACATTTTCTCCTTGTGACTCCATTCCCTCTCCTTTCTTTGTGCTGTTATTTTCCTACAAATTTCATCTTCATAAATATATGCTCAGGGATATAGATATATAATCATTGCTTTGTACTTTTAAATCATACAGGAGGAAACTAGGGTTATAAATAAAAGATAAATTTATATTGTCTTTTAAAAATATTTTGTTTATCTGAGAATGTGTTAATTTCTCCTACATTTTTGAATGATAAATCTATTAAATATAGAACTCTTGGTTGTCTAGGAATGGAGCTTTGAAAGCATTCCAATAATATTTTGCTCCTTCCAGTGGCGGTTAGGCTGATGATTGTCATGATAAATGCAGGCTTTGGATTTTTAAGACTATCATGGATCTACAGAGGAAGGAATGAGGATAAAGCAAGTTAAAATGTCAAAAGCTCACTGCTCTTACCAATTCAGCTGGTTTTCTTCTACTTTTCATTTTTTAATAAGCACTCCTCAGATTGCTGCAAGACTTTGGTTATTTTCAGCATTGCAAAAGCTAAATCTGACATTTTTTTGCCAGTATTTTTATTGCTTTTATGGAAGAGAGACTTTTCAGACGTCCATACTTGTTCTTTATACTGATGTCACTAGAACACTTAGGGTGAATCATTTTAACATCTCACCATTTGTTATAGCGTTCTAAATTAAAGCTGGTTGTTTTAGACTGAGTTTCACTGGAAACAGAACATGAGATAAAGACCTGTATACAGATAGTTTCTTTGGAAGGTAATTCTAGGGAGCAGAAGTGAAAAAGCCAAAAGAATGAGGATGGGAAGGAGCACAAGCCAATATCAGGCTGTGCTAATCATGTCACTGCTACAAGCAATGGAGGCTTGGCAGTACTAGGACCTCCATGGAAACACACAGAATGCCTTCCAAACGAGAGGTGAATGCATTTTTCCATCAGGTCTTCAATTGGCTGGTTCTACCTGCAATGTTCTTAACTTTCCCATACTTCCATGTCTCAAGTGCCATGACCAGAGAAAATGCCTGTATTATCCACACATTGAGGGAAAAGTGTATACCTCCTGTAGACACTGTCAGCACAAAATGAATCAAAGGTCTCTCTGGTATTGTTTTCCCTAGCTGAGACTGCAGTCAGAGGTGAGGTGAAGAGGACATGGGCTGGAGTATCTATGTGTATTAGTCAGGGTTCTCCAGAGAAACAGAACCAGCAATAGAGAAACAGAAGCAACGGTGTGTGTGTGTCTGTGTGTGTGTGTGTGTGTGTGTGTGTGTGTGTGTATGGTGTATTGTATGAGCCAATTTCATATATATATATATATATATATATATATATATATATATGCGCCATTTTTTAGAGTTTATTTTTATTTTGAAAGAGAGATTGAGAGCATGTGCAGGGCAGGGGCAGAGAGAGGGGGAAAGAGAAAGAATCTCAACAGGCTCGGTGCTGTCAGTAGGGAGCCTAGTGTGGGGCTCAAATCCATAAACTCTGAGGTCATGACCTGAGCCAAAACCAAGAGTTGGACACTCAACTGTCTGAGCCATCTAGGAACCCCTATATGCACCATTATAATAATATATACAATATATTATGATATATGACAAGGAGTTGGCTCACACAGTTACGGGGCTGGCAAGTCCCAAGATTTTTAGGATTAGTCTGCAAAAGGGAAATGCAAAAGAGCTGATGGTGTGGCTCCATTTTAAGTTCAAAGGCACAATAACAAGGAGAGTTGATGATGTCTGAAGGCCAGCAGGCTTGCAACCCAGAAAGAGCTGATATGATATTTCAGATTGAGTTTGAAGGCTGGAAGAAGCCCATGTCCTAGAGAGAAGGCAGTCAAACAAGCAAAAAAAACCACCTCTCTTCCTTAGAGAATAGTCAATCCCGTTGTTCTATTTAGGCTTTCATCTGACTGGATGAGGGCCCATACTTTAGGAAGAACAATCTACAAAATCTGCTGAAGTTAATCTCATTCAATATGCTCATAGAAACACCTGGAATAATGTTTGGCCAAATATCTGGGAACCCTGTGGCTCATTCAGGTTGACACATAAAATTAACCATTATGTTATGACATTTATTAAATCAGTCTACAGGTCAGACATTAATAACTAGAACTAACTAGTTAATGATTGCTTTACCTAGCAATCTAGGATAGTGTAGTGTTAGGAAATTATAAACTTTGTCTAATCAACCCTTACAGATAGAAATAGAACTCAAGTACTCAGCTACAAATATTACATTCCCAAAGTAATATAATGTATTGTAGAAAAAATTAACATTAAGATATTCTATTTCAGTTACAATGATTTCTTTGTAGCTGTAAAGTTAATCTATGAAATAAATTCTAATAAAAGCAGTATAAGGTTTTTGCATTTTCAAGTTTTTATTAAACTCCAGTTAATTAACATTTAGTGTGATATTAGTTTCAGGTGTAGAATTTAGTGATTCATCACTTACATACACACCCAATGCTTATCACAAGTGTCCTCCTTACACCCATCACCCATTTAATCCATCCTCCATCATCCATCTTTCCTCCAGCAACCCTCAGTTAGTTCTCTGTAGCTAAGTGTCTTTTTTATGGTTTGCCTCTTTCCCCCCCATGTTCATTTGTTTTGTTTCTTAAATTCCACATCTGAGTAAAATCATATGGTATTTGTCTTTCTCTGATGATTTAATGTGCTTAGCATAATACTCTCTAGCTCCATTCATGTCTTTGGAAATGGTAAGAATTCATTCTTTTTTTATGGCCGAATAATATTCCATTGTACGTGTATACCACCTCTTCTTTATCCATTCATCAGCTGATGGACATTTGGGCTCTTTCCATACTTTGGCTGCTGTTGATAATGCTGCTATAAACATTGGGGTGCATGTGCTCCTTTGAATTAGTATTTTTATATCCTTTGGGTAAATACCTAGTAGTGCAATTGCAGGATCATGGGGTAGTTCTATTTTAGCTTTTTGAGGGACCTCCATGCTGTTTTCCAGAGTGGCTGCACCAGTTTGCATTCCTTCTAACAGTATAAGTTTTCCCTTTCTCCACATCCTCACCAACAACTGTTGTTTCCTGTGTTGTTAATTTCAACAATTCTGACAGGTGTGGGGTGATATCTCATTATAGTTTTTATTTGTATTTCCCTGATGACGAGTGATGTTGAGCATCCTTTCATGTGTCTGTTAGCCATCTGGATATCTTTTTTGGAAAAATGTCTATTCATATGTCTTCTGCCCAGTTTTTAACTGGATTATTTGTTTTTTGGATGTTGAGTTTGGTAAATTATTTATAGATTTTTGATACTAACCCTTTATTGGAAATGCCATTTGCAAGTATCTTCTCCCATTCTGTAGGCTGCCTTTTACTTTCATTATTGTTTCTTTTACTGTGCAGAAGCTTTTTATCTTGAAGTCCCAATAGTTTATTTTTGCTTTTGTTTCCTTTGCCTCAGGAGACCTAATAAGAACTTGCTACAGCTGATGTTAGGGAGGTTACTGCCTGAGTTCTCTTCTAGGATTTTGATGGTTGCATATCTTATTTTTAGGTCTTTTATCCATTTTGAGTTTATTATAGTGTATGGTGTAAGAAAGTGGTCCAGTTTGGTTTTTTGCATGTTTCTGTCCAGTTTTCTCAACATTTGTTGAAGAGACTGTCTTTTTGCCATTGGATAGTCTTTCCTGCTTTGTCAAAGGTTAGTTGGCCATACATTTGTAGGTCCATTTCTGGGTCTTTTATTCTGTTCCATTGATCTATGTGTCTGTTTTTGTGCCAGTACCATACAGTCTTGATCACTGCAGCTTTGTTTGTTTGTTTTTTAATGTTTATTTTTGATAGAGACAAAGTGCTAGTGGGGGAGGGGCAGAGAGAGAGGGAGACAGAATTTGAAACAGGCTCCTAGCTGTCAGCACAGAGCATGATGTGGGGCTTGAACTCAGGAATGGCGAGATCATGACCTGAGCTAAAGTCAGACACCCAATCCACTGAGCCACTCAGGTGCCCCAAGCGGGATGTTTTTTAACCACCATGTGTTTGTGGTCTTTCCAACTTTTTTCTTGTGATTAACTTGAAGTTTAATAGCATTATGGTCAGAAAATATGCATGGTATGATTTCAGTCTTGTTGCACTTATTAAAGCCTGATTTGTGATCTAGTATGTGATCTCTTCTGGAGAATGTTTCATGTGTACTCAAAAAGAATGTGCATTCTGCTGCTTTAGGATGAAATGTTTTGAATATATCTGTTGAAGTCCATCCAGTACAGTGTGTCATTCAAAGCCATTGTTTCCTTGTTGATTTTCTCTTAGATGATCTGTCCATTGCTATAAGTAGGATATTAAAGTCCCTTACTATTATTATTGTTAATGAGTTTCTTTATGTTTGTTTTTTATTGTTTTATATATATGGGTGCTCCCAAGTAGGTAGCATAAATATTTACAATTGTTAGATCTTCTTGTTGGATAGTCCCCTTTATTATGATATAGTGCCCTTCTTCATCTCTTGTTACAGTCTTTGGTTTAAAATCTAGTTTGTCTAATAAAAGCATTGCTACTGTGGCTTTCTTTTGACATCCATTTGTATGATAAATGTTTCTCCATCCTCTCATTTTCAATCTGCAGTTTTTATCTCTAGGCCGTATATTGATGGGACTTGTTTTTTTTTTTTTTTTTAATCTATTCTGACACCCACTATATTTTGATTGGAGCATTTAATCCATTTACATTCAAAGTGATTATTGATATGTATTTAGTGCCTTTTTTTTTTTACTTGTTTTTTTGTTGTTTCTGGAGACTTACTCAGTTCTTTTCTAGTTTTTGTTGCTTTTGGTCTTTCCCACTCAAAGTGTCCCCCTTTAATATTTTTTGCAGAACTGGTTTAGTGGTCATGAAATCCTTTGGTTTTTGTTTGTCTGGGAAACTTTTTATCTCTCCTTCTATTCTGAATGATAGCCTTGCTTGATAGAATATTCTTCACTGCATATTTTTCCTAGTCATCACGTTGAGTATATCATACCACTCCCTTTTGGCTTGCCAAGTTTCTGTGGAGAGATCTGTTGCTAACTTTACTATATTTTGCAAATTTAGCTATTATGTCTTGGTGTTATGCTGTTTTTTGCTGTGCCTCTCTGTGCCTCTTGGATTTGGATGTATGGTTTCCTTCCCCAGATTAGGGAAGTTTTCAGCTACAGTTTGCTCAAATCAACCTTCCCCCTTTTCTTCTTCTGGGTCTCCTGTGACATGAATGTTATTATGCTTGATGGAGTCACTGAGTTCCCTAAGCCTACTTAGGGAATCTTATGATTCAAGATTTTTCTTTCCCCCTTTTGTTTAGCTTTATTATTTTCCATATTGCTATCTTCTATATCAGTGATGTGTTCCTCCCCTTCTTCCATCATTGTGCTCATTACAGTCAGTTTCAAATCTTGGTTATTGCATTTTTCATTTCATACTAGTTTTTAAGTCTTTTTATCTTTTTGGTAAAGGTCTCCCTGATGACCTCTATGCTCTTCTCAAGCCCAGGTAGTATCCTTATGACTGTTGCCTTAAATTCTGGATCAGGCACATTTCTTATATCTGTTTTGATTAGATCCTGGCTGTGACCTTTTCTTGTTCTTTGTTTTGGTATGACTTCCTCCACCTGGGCATTTTGTGTAGGTCACGGTCTCTGTATTCTTCTTTGTGTTAGGAAGGCTGTTATGTTTCCCTTTCCTGAGAGTAATGGCTTTATAGAGAAGAGGTCATATAATGTCCAGGATCTGGCACATCAGGAAGTGTCTCTGGTGTGTGTGCTGCATGCACTCTACTACTGTGTTATGGCTGCTCTATCCCTTAGGTCAGTCCTCTGTAGCATTTCTACTTGTCTGCAGTGGGGAGTGTTTGCAACTTGGCCAGAGTGTGGAGAGTTTTAACTAGGTTTGCTCTGGTCTGCTTGCTAAAAGAGACCTGCTGCTATTTCCACTAGAATTGAAGTTTTGCAGAACTCTATGGTCAGTACATGTCATTTATGTGGGCATTCGTTCTGGTCTTCTGGGGGAAGGGGCACACTATGCTGATCCTTAGGCACACTTTCCTGAAAAAAGCAGTACTGGCAGAGTGCCAAGGGTGTACGCCACAGGGTGAGACTTGGTGTAAGCACATCAAGCAGCCTGTGCTGTTTGTTGAAGTTAGTTTATGTTGAGGGGCTGGGGAGGAAAATGGCCCCAGGAAGCTCCTTTGTCCCTGAGAGGAGAAAGTGGAGTCTGTGCTTGCTATTCTCAGGGAAGCCCTCTCAGAAGAGCAAATAACTTCCCCTCTGCATCCTGGGCAGTTTTTAGATTGTTGTTTTCACACTGTCTCTTGGCATTATTTGCCTGCCTGAAACAGTGCTATGCACTTTGGGGTCTATCCCAGCCAAGCTTGCTAACTTTTAAAACTCCAGACATTAGGCATCTGATGTGGTGAGGACCTGAGCTGGTCTTCTGGGGGTGAATCTCACTGTGCTGGGACTGTTGTACGTTTGACTAAGGAGGGCAGTTTTGCCAGAGTGCATGGGCATGGGATTTGGAGCAAAACATGTTAAACAGCCAGTGTCCAGGGTGGCTGCCCTCAGTAGGTGTCTCTGTTCCTATGCTGAGGGGTAGGGGAGGGGAACAGTGCCTGCTAGCTTTTTTGTTCCCAGAGAGGCTATGCCACCTCTCCCAGATGTGCTCTAAGAAAAGGGAACAGTTTCTCCCTGTGAGTCTTAGGTGATCATCAGTTTGTGCCTTAGCCCGCCTCCCCACCCCTTCTGTATTCCCTGCCTGCTTTTTCTCCATGAGTAGGGGAGCACTCTCAGGGCTCTATCCTAGCCATGCTCCAGACCTTGAAGACTTCAATCTTAAAGTCTTGCTGGTTGCAAAAAGTCACAAAAATCAGCCCCTCTCATTTTCCCAGCCAATGGCTTTGGGGAAGTGTTCTCCTTATGCAGTCCCCTGTGTGCTTCTCTCTCTCTCTGACCTCCTTCCATGACCAGGGCTCCCTCCCCTGCTCAGCACCCATGTTCCATTTCTCCACCAAACCATGCCTCCACACCTCCTACCTTCCTGGATGTGACCTCTTCTCTTCCTCTAGTTGTGCAGTTTGTTGTGTCAGTCCTCGGGTTGATTTCATTGAGATATAAAACTTTTAAAGAATAAATCATATACTATATTTAATGTCTCCATCTTAAGTATATACACAAATATTGTTAAGGTATGCTTTTTAAGGAATATATGCAGTATATCAATGTTTGTTTATGACTCAAATTTTTTAAGCAGAGCTATAAATAAGTTATTTTCCATTTCATTTGATGCTATAATTTAGGTGCTATCGTATATTAATGCTTCAGTTCATTAAATTTGTCCTTAACAATATAAGGTTCTGCTATTCTAGTGCTAGGTGACAGAATTAGATTTCTAGCCCCAGGGTACTTAAAGGTGACAGCAAGGTTCTGTTACATTTTTGCAATTTATTAAACGTGTTTGGAAAAGAGATACCAGATGCTTAGATAAAGATTTGGGGGTTTGCAATTCTTTATACTAAAGATAAAAGAGAAGAAATATATATTAGTGTAGAAAATTCAGCTTGCCAAGTGTTTTTATAATTTTCTTCTTGTTTTGAATAACAAAAAATTATAGAGATATAAATTATATTACATTGTTCTGAATTTGGTCAGGTAAATCAGGTATTTATTTTATGCAAATGAAGGACTATTTTTCATATTTTTAAATTATTACCTATTTGAAAATCTTCATCTGTGATTGAAAAATGACTTCCAAATTAATGATCAAAGTTTCCCTGGAGGACCCAGAGGACATAGCATCAAAACAAAGAATTACTTGCAGGCCTGAAAGCCAAATAATATTTTCTCTGCTGGATTTTGGACTTCTTTGGGAGCTGTGACCCCTTTGTGCCTTCCAATTTCTCCCTTTTGGAATAAAAATATCTTATGCTTGTCTCATCATTGTATTTTGGGAAAGGATAGTTGGTTTTTACATTTCACAGGTTCACAGATGGAGCGAAATTTTGCTTCGGGATGGGCAATACTCAGAGTCTCACCTGTAGCTGATTCAGATGATTTATTGATTTATTTTTTTATTTTAGAGAGACAGAGAGAGAGAGAGAGAGAGCATGAATGGTAGAAGGGCAGAGGAAGAGAGAGAGAATCCCTAGCAGGCTCCTCACTCAGTGCAGAGCATGATGCACAACTCAATCCCCTGACCCTAGGATAATGACCTGAGCTGAAATCAAGAGTTGGGAGCTCACGTGACTGAGACACCCAGATGTTCCTGAATCAGATGATTTTGTTGAGCAGATATAGAATTCTTTGTTTTGGTTTTTAGATGAGATACTTGTATTTAGAGTTAATACTAGAATGGTTTAAGACTGTTGAAGATACGAAATGAGGTGAATGTTTTCTTTTTTATTACAGGACAGATACAACTTTGGGGGGCCAAGGGTGGACTATACTGGATTGAATGGTGTCCCTCCAAATTCACGTCTACCCGGAACCTCAGAATGTAATCACTTAGAAATAGTGTCTTTGAAGATGTAATTTGTTAAGATGGGGTCATACTGAATTAGGATGGACCCTTAGTCCAAAGACTGGCATTCTTATAAAATGACCATGTGAAGACACAGACACACACATAAACACAAAAGAGAAGGTCCTGTGAAGGAGGTGGACATTGGAGGGAAACATCTATAATCCAGGGAATGCCAAGGATTCCTAGAAACCACCAACAGCAGAGAGGGAAGAAGGATTCTTCCCTAGTGTCTTCAGAGGGTGCCTAGCCCAAATGATATTTTCATTTTTTATTCCTAGACTCCATAACCTTGGAAGAATAAATTTCTCTTATTTTAAGCCACCCACCTTGTAGTGTTTTGTCATGGCAGCCCTCTGGAACTAATGCAGTTTTGTACTCAGACATGTCAGGAATGACCAGGTAGACAGAAATTGGAACTACTAGTCCTTTTAGAACACATAGATGTAAGACAATCATGCACTTAGATGCCAAATGCAGCACTGATTACTAAACTCATACTGTAGTATTGCTAGCAAGTTACTAGGTTTACATATAAAGTGTACATACTTTCCACTATTTAAGGAATTAGGTTATTACAACATAGTACTTAGGACCCAGGACCTAATGTAAAAGAATTTCCCCAAGGACCTCTACCAAATACATGGTCATCAGGTAACCTCTAAAGTCAGCCGCAGGTATCTCCTCTATGTATGCCTAAATATGACTTCTCAATTTGTTGCTGCTAAATCCACTAGATACTAAAAATTTTCTGTTATGTTTTCATATAGTCCGTGCACAGTTTGTTATCATGTACACTTTATCCATAGGCAAAAGCACTTAAGACTGAGGTGGCATCTGGCTGACTCAGTCGGTTAACTGTCCGACTCTTGGTTTTGGATCAGATCATGTCTCAGTTTTGTGGATTCAAGCCCCACATCAAGCTCTACACTGATAGCATGGAGGCTGGGATTCTCTCTCTCTCTCTCTCTCTCTCTCTCTCTCCCCCCCTCTCTCCCCACCTCGCTCTCTGCCCCTCCCCCGCTCGTGCTGTCTCTCAAAATAAATAAACTTTAAAAAATTAAAAAAAAACCCTGAAATCTAAAAACAGAAAAGGAAATAAGTATATATGTGCAAATGACAGAAGCAGTTGAACGTTTCTTATAAGCAGATGTTATGGAGCAGATATGATTGAAAATTTCTTTTAATAATACTCTGAAGCTAACCAATCAACAAAAGTTAAGTTAGAGAGGACTCATTCTTCCTTTTTTCTGTTTACTGTTTTGAGATAAATCGTTATTTCACTTCAAGACTTACCAGAGGCATTGTTTCCTCTAGGATGCTATCTTTGAACTCCAAGTCCAGATATTTGTCCACAGCTAGTTGCTAGATCCCCAGTGCTTTTGCAGATCTTTTATTGTAGTGTAATAATTTGTTTATGTGATTGTCTTCTCTAATTGACTATCAACCCCTAAAGAAAGTTCATTGGACTAGATAGGTTGCATTTTCTCCAGGACTGAACAGTCTTTATCTTTAAAAACAGCTTTGACAGTTTAATGGACATACAGTAAAATGCATATATTTCAAGTGTACAATCTGATAAGTTTTGACATATATGTATGCCCATTGGGCCATCATCATAACGAGAGTGAACTTGGTCATCGCCCCCCCCCCCCCCAAGTGTCCTTGTATGGATGAGATGGATTTAAATGAAACTTTAGAAGAGATACTGATTATAGAGAACTTAAAATATTCTGGATAAAAATGTCAGTGGGGGAAGTTTATGTAATTTGTAGCAGTTAGATCACAACCTTCCAGGCAGAATATGAGATAGCCTTTTTATTTATTACTTTTTTTCTTTTTTTAGAGAGAGGGAAAGAGGGAGCACAAGTGGGGTAGAGGGGTAGAGAGAGAAAAAGGAAGAATCTTAAGTAGGCTCTATGCCCAGTGTGGAGCCCAACCAGGGCTTGATCCCACGACCTTGGGGTTATGACCTGAGCTGAAAGAGGAGTTAGACGCTCAACAGACTAAGCCATCCAGGTGCCCCTGGAAATGTCTTTTTAAGACTCATTCTGGCCTATTGAAATCCTCTCCCTGCATCATAACTGCTCAAGAAATGGTGCCTTGGGTTTGATGTTAACCTTAGTGAGTTTGGAACTCAGTAAAAACCAATAAAAGCTAATACTGTAGGTCATTAATTCTAGGTTTATATTTTAATTCCTTGAAATGAGGATTCATCTTGCAATCAGTAATGTGTCATGATTTAATTAGCATTTTCTTTGAATCAGTATATAAAGTAATAGTGAATCTTAATATTCATTTTATCTCCTATTATACAAAATCTGCTTCTTTGTGGTTAAAGGATCAGAGACAGAATGCCTATTATATTTTCTCTAAGTTTACAGTTTCCTACTAAGCCATTCATGGTTCTGGTTTTTTGTGTAGTCTCCTGAGGTTTGAATTGTGGGCCTGTTGCCATAGGACTCAGCAAGAGTCAGTTGGAAAGATACAGGAAAATGAAAAGCCCTTTGATGTTAAGATAACCTGATGTAGCTATGAGATGTTACTCTTTGCAAAAATAATTAAAACCATTTTTGAAATTTGTACAAGTCATTGTGTAAAGAAAGACTTGTTTTAGGGCCCTACCCAAAAAAGGCATATAAATGGGACCAGAAAGAAGGACTGACTAATCAAAGGGCAGGAAGGAGAATGTGGAAAATAAACCTTATTATAAATTTAATCTGGACTCACCCTGTCAAATTAGAGGTATAGATCAGAAGTTTTATACTGTTGTTATTGTTGAGTTTGTGTCTTTGGGGATGCTGCTCACTGGGTATATTCACACACTGGGTGTGTTGCCTGGCAAGTTCCAAACACTGTTGTAATTTAAATGAAAAGCCAGTAGTAAAGAAGGGATATTGATCACATGACAGGCTGTCCTGATGGTGTCAAGATGGAACGTATTGTGTTTGTATTAATCACAACCTGGGGTTTTTTGTCTTGTTCTTTGGGATTAGAAATGTGCTTTTATTGGACATGAAGAGTACATCCATTTCTCAGGATCAGAGTCATTTTTACCAGGGACCTAGGACCAAACTGTTAAAGAACAATGAGAAGTAAGACTGTCAAGTGGCCCGACCAGCATATTCTCTTATTTTAGGTAGAGCTACACGGAAAACTAAATTACAATCAGAAGACCACTTGATGAGGACAGAATCATCAAGGTTAATAGTGTGATAAATAACAGAAACAGAGTTCATAAATTAGTGGTTGAGGGTACCCTCTCTCTGTGTCATGCTTGTTCAAAACCAGTCTCTAGTATTTAAACTTTGTTTATTTGTGGTTCAAAATTGACCATCTCTCTACTATTTATTTCCACAGTCTTATTTAGGCTACTGTATAATTGGTTATGTTTCAAGTTGACTCAATTATCATTATATGCCTGTCTTAACTGCTATGTTTATGTACCAAACTCTCAGTCATATATCTTGTCTGAGTTAATATTTTGGTTTACTCTTGCATTTGAATAACCATCTCTGTGTGATTTGTGACTTTTTAGGTTTATATATTTGTATGTATTTGAAATTTTAATAGTTTATCTTTTAAATTATGATCTAATTCTTGAATAGGGAGATTCTTTGTCATTGCCTTCATGCACTATCATAGATAGCAGATTTCAAAGTACCTCCAAATATTTTAGGACTTTGGAAGGGTTTCTGGATTCTGGGTAGGCCATGTGAAAAAGGGAGATTGAAGAGGGTCAAAAACATTGGTTTTGGCAGTTTCCTTGAAGCAAGTTTCAGTGTTCAGGTACAATCAGAGTTGGCTTAAAAGTAAGGTGGATACATCAAGCCTTTCTTGAATATCCATATTTCCTCCATTATAGTCACTCTGACAGACTTATTAATCTCTTTATCTTCCTTTTTTGTTTCACTTTTTTCTCCTATCAATAATGGAGAATGATTCTCAATTCATGCAAATGAATATTACTATACAGATAAGTGTAGCTGACAGTCACTGAATGCTAATTTTATTATTCACATTTAGCATGTGCATAAATTAAGTCGTGTTGTTCAAGTTTCTTTATGCAATTGTTATGAAATGAATAGTTCTTAAGCTAAAGTCATTCTCTTACTAACTTTGTTTTTACACTTCTTTATAAATATACCTATGAAGATTATTTCCCTTTCCTATTTTTTAGAAAGGAAGAATTATAAGTAGAAAGTTAACAATGGGAAGGATGTGCGTTCATTTGCATGAAATTATTGTTAAGGACAAAATTACTATACAAGTATTATAATGTTGAGATTGCATGCAGTACATAATAATTATGTTATTATACTTTAAATCTTCTATTGGTCAGAATTGCCAGTTTATAAGAGTAACCTTTGAGGAAAAATGAATTAAAGGAAATGGGTAGAGAACAAACCAATGAGAAATCTTACTGGAGAGGTAGTGGTATGGTAGAGACTGATGAGCTTTTAACTAAACCATATTTTCTCTTCTTGACCCATAGTTAAACCACATTTCCCAGTTTCCTTTGCACTCAGGTATAGCCTGAGTGTTGATGATCTATCCATTGTCATGAGAGTAGAAGTGACAAGCTCCATTTTCAGGTTTGGCTTGTGGAACTCTGACATAATCTTCCAACGTCGTCTTCTATCATTTTGGCAGAGCTTGTCCCAGTGGCCTGGGAAACCACATTTTAGGTATATGGGGTCACAGAAAGGAGGAATTCGGACTTCCTGCATTGCTGTTGAGATGAAAGTCCTTGATACTCAGAAGAAAAAATAAATTGGCTTTATATGAACAAGAAATAAACTATTGTGTTTGAGCCATCCTGCATTTTTGAGTTTGTTAGCTAGTATTACCTTAACTAATATAACTGGAAGCAAAGAATTTCTTGATAATCCTTTCATAATTTTTAGTATGCTATTTTTAATCCGTCAAAACTACATAACCTTAAAAAGATGTCATTATGCTTTTAAAAAAATTCAGGAAGGGCTTTATTGAAATGACACAAGTAGTTATTGTTAGTAGGGACTCAGTTATTAGTAGGTGACCATAAAAATCAGGAAATCCTTGACATGCAAGGGGGCTTTAAAGTTGTGGAGAAACAAAAGTCATGTCTTTATTTTTACTATACACATTGACTTCTAAAGAGGAAAAAAGTCTCAGACACCAATGAGAAGCATGTTGGTATCTTCATTGTTGGTGTTGTGTTTGGATTGTATGTGTTTTGTTCATGTTCAGCAGTATGTGCAAGATATCCTTCCTTCCACTGAAGTATGCCAGGCAAGTACAGGATAATTGGGATACAGCCACTTTGAGGCAAACACATTTTCTACCTTCAAAGACTGAGTTTATTGTTAAGAAAATGACCCCATAATTGACTAATTACATGTTTAATGTGCTGTAAAGAATTACATAGTACTAAGTGAATGTATTATGAGGGATTCTACTCAAAAAAGGGGGTTGGGGTAACAAGAGGGGTCTCCTATGAGAAAGTAACATAGAAGCTGAGAACTCAAATTTGAGTATGACCTATCAAGGTAAGGAAGTGAGGCAAGTGGGCAAGGGATATTCAAGGAATCAGGAAAGCAGAAGAATAGGAGAACAGAAAGTATGCACTGGGAGGGTATGATGAAAGACTGAAGAAGGAGAGAAGCATTGGATGTGGCAAGGGCTTCCTTAGTTATGTTGAGGAGTTGAACTGTATATTAACAGTCACAGGATACTGTGTGTTTTTGAGCAGATTGACAGAAAGAAATTCGTAATTTAAAGTGATCATTCAGTTTCTAGTATGGTGAAGGATTTAAAGAAAGGAAATAATGACATGTGGAGTGTAGTTGGGAATTGAGGTCAGTAGTCCAGCTGAGAGATGATAGGGATTTGTACTAGGGTAATGGCAGTATACATGGAGAACTGAGGACCAATTTCAAAGATCTTTAGAGGAAGAATTGTCAGCATTTTGTGATTAATTGGATTTGAGGGTGAGAGCAGAGTCAAGGATAACTTCCTGGTTGCTGAGTTATGTCATTGGGTAGATGACATGTTATTTTACCAAAATAGGGAACATTGACAAAAATATAGGAGGAAAGATAATGAGTTTATTTTTGGACATGTTGAGTTTGGACCTCTAAAAGAGTCAAGTGGCTTATTTAAGTATTTATATACTTACCTAATTTGTGTCCATAATTAAGTAGTTGGATTAAGGGTCTGAGATTTAGAAGACAGATCTGGGTTGGAGAAAATGTTAGAGTTTAATGTTCCTTAGAAATGCTTTTGTTCAAACCAGTTTTTAGCTTTTTTTTTCTTTTTCTTTCTTTTTCTTTTTTACATTTGTGGAGGCTGTAAGTCTAAAATCAAGGTGTCAGCAGAGCCATGCTCACTCTAAAACCTATAGACAAGGAGGTTTTTTTGACTTTGCCAGCTTCTGGTGTCCTCAGGAATTCCTTGGCTTATAGCAGCAAACTTATCTCTGCCACTAGTCTTTGCCAAAACATGGCTGTCTTCTCCCTTTGTGTTTTTATAGTTTTAGATGATACACCTCTATCTGCATCTGTCTCCTCTTCTAAGGATACCATGCCTATTGGATTAAGGACACACCTGTTCTAGTATGACCTCATCTTAACTAATTACATCTGCAATGACCCTTTTTCCAAATAAGATCACATTCTGAGGCACTAGGCAACCCCATTATTTTATAGATGGAGGAAATTATTCTCAGCAGCATGTATTCATAGAATGCTTTATTGTTTCCATAGCACTTTATATCATCTCTTTTATTCCTTAACACTTATTTGAGGAATTATTGTCTCCATATCCGTAATTGAGAAATCTAAGACTTGAGGTCAACGTTTTTAAGGCTTCTTACTACTTTGAAGATATGAACCCTTCTGCAGAAGATTAAAGTGACTTACAAACATAGGGGCAGGTAAAGATATTGCAAGAGCAAGGACCGAGGTTTGGCTGGTCTTGCAAGGTCATTTGCTTCCTGGCGTTTTTATCAGAAATTCTTGATGAAATTGCCGAGTAGAGCTAGAGCAAAATAATGGAACTTGTTAATCTGCTCTTGAGACAAAGTAATCTCACCTCTAATTCATGGGACATGTCTAATAGGAGTGCCAGCCTTCAGAGCTACTTTCCCATTGATGAAAAGAGTAAGTGGTGTGTTTTAATCTCTCCAGCAGTTTTAACATAATAGCATAAACTAGGTGGCTTATGAACAACAGAAGTTTATTTATTTTTTCCACTTCCAGAGGCTGGGAAGTCTAAGATAAAGATGTAGGCATATTTGGTGTCTTGTGAAGATCTGCTTCCTGGTTCATAGATGCCATATTCTTTCTGGGTCCTTATATGTTGGAGAGGGCAAGGACACTCTCTGAGTCTCTTTTATAAGGGCACTATTCCCACTCATGAGGGTTCCACCTTCAAGACTTAATCACTTTCTAAAGGTCCCACCTTCAAACACTATCACACTGGGTGTTAGGAATTAACATACGAATTTTGGGGCTGGTGTGGCAGGGGAGCTACAAACATTCAATCTACAAACAAACATTCAATCTATACCAAGGTAGAGATGAGTACAGAAGCTTCCTCTCACAAGAGTAGAAGACTCAGCTGGAATTCTCTTCTCTGTAATCCCAAATGAAGACGTGAGGGAGAGTTCGTCCCTGTAACAGTGTCTCTAAATTATAGAATCAAGTACTTAACTTTCATATCTAGAAAGTGGAATCAGGATGGAATATCTTTAAACTTAAATATTAGAGGGAAAGGAATAACTCTTTAAAATTATTATAACAAGTAGTTGTGGGCTTTTTGTCCCTGAAGACCTTGAAAATAGCAAAGTCCTTATACTGCTGAAGGCAAAGGGATGAGCTAGGGAATCCTTTGAGAATTGGTTCTGCCCAGTGATGCTAAGATTGTATACTATTGTGTTGAGATTTACAAGTTAATGTAAACACTGTAATTGCTTATTATTTTTGCTATTTTAAGTGGCTACCAGTAGAAAAAAATTTGTACTATCTGAATAATCTGGAATTTCTAAAATTGTTTCATTTTCTTGAATGTTAACAGCCCTATTTTAGTATTTAAATTTAAAACTCTTGAACTTATCCAATCAAGAACCATTGGCCTTTGAATGTAAACTAGAATCCATTTTACCCAATAGTAGCATCGATATTTATATTCTTAAAGAATCATAGTTAGGCTCAGGTATGTTGAGGAGTCTCACTTAGAAAAAAAAAAAAGGAAGTGGGGCGCCTGAGTGGCTTAGTCGGTGGAGCGTCCAACTTCAGCTCAGGTCATGATCTCGCAGTCTGTGAGTTCCAGCCCCGCGTTGGGCTCTGTGCCTGGAGCCCAACTCAGAGCCTGGAGCCTGCTTCGGATTCTGTGTTTCCCTCTCTCTCTGTCCCTCCCCTGCTCATGTTCTGTCTGTCTGTCTGTCTCTCTCTCTCAAAAATAAACATTAAAAAAAATTAAAAAAAAGAAAAAAAAGGAAGCATCTATGAAAAGAAACAGATTAAAAGCATCTTTGAAAAGCTCATGTCATTCAGCAAGTCCTAGTTTATTTGAAGAAGCAACTATAAGCTTCAGAAATTCACTCATACTCAGTGACTGTGGTGTTATCAGAGAGATAACTGTACAAGATCTTATTGAGATAGTATCTTTATTGGAAGTTATTAGAGACTTCTCTAGCCTGATTATATGTGTTAAGTCTAATGGTGATTTAACAATTCTAATCTTAGCACAAGTGAGTGACCAGGACATATCAGCAAGTTCTTAAATCTTTTGAATCATCAAGGGACATTGAAATACGTTTCTCTTGCCACGCCTCTTCTTTTTAGGAAGAAGAAAATACATTCCATACCAATTAGCCCTAGGTAGGGTTCATCATTGGTTTATTGCATATTTCCCCACTGTTTTTTGATCCTAATTTTACTAGAAAAGATGGTCCTTAAATAGTAAAACTGTCATTATGTTATATGTGGATTTAGGAAAATCACCAAAATTAACTTGGCTCTGTTAGATTTCAAGCACTTAGTGACTGTATAATGAAAGGCAAGGGAAATTTTGGAAAAAATTAAAAACACACTCAAAACTGATATTGTAATTTCTAAGGCTATAGAATGATACTCTTATGAAATACATGATGCTAAAATACTGAAATTGGAAAGAATTGTTAGTAGATTTTTTGAGGTTATTAAAACTATTAAAAATGCAACTAATCAGTTTCAGAGTCTGAAGTACTGGTAAAATTGGTATGATGCCAGAAAAAGCATGCCTCTTCTAAAAGTTCTTTTGGTAAAGCAAGTGAAGGGAGGCATTAAGTTTTTAGTATAGAGTCTCAGCCTTTAGTAGGCAAAATAATTACTGGATGAGTTTATACAAGTTAGAGATTTTGGCTTAATTTCCTCCCTCCTCCCAGAGTTTCAGATTCTCTAGGTCTTGGGTGGTTGCTTGGGACTGTGCCTTTTTAAAAATGAAGCATCCTTACATACTCCTAATGCAGGTGGACATGGGACTGCTTTAGTACTATTAAAAGTCAATTTCCTGGCCATTTGGATAAATCTCAGTATCATAGTATTTATTAAAAGAATCCAAATTGAAATTGGTATGTGCTGTATTATACCTTTTTATAAGTTCAAAACAAACAGAGTTGACTTGTACCCTGTTAGAAGACAGAATAGTGATTACAATAGTCCTCATTGCTGGAGGACTGTGAATAGAAAGTCATGAGGGGACCTTCTGCGTTTTGGGAATATTTTATTTCTTGATAGGTCCTGGTAAAATAAGTGTTTTCATTTGTGAGTAGTATGCCTTGTATATGTATGTTACACTTCATTTAAATAGTAGTTAATTGCCTGAGTGCCTGTAGTCTTTCTTTTGAAAGACAAGTCAATATTTCTGAATAGCTGGGCCACCAACTACTGTCTGTGATAAATTGGATTTAATAATAATGCAAACAATAAATTGGAATTTATGTAAATGGATGACTATAAAACTAAGCCTCACTTAAAACAATCTGGTATTACAGTGCCACTGGTGTTTTTTGTTTTAAGCTGAGTATATTTTAAAGAAATCATATAAAGATTCCATAAATGGGGCCCCTGGGTAGCTCAGTCAGTTAAGTGACTGACTTCAGCTCAGGTCATGATCTCCTGGTTTGCGGGTTTGAACTCTGCTTTGGGCTCTGTGCTGACAGCTCAGAGCCTGGAGCCTGCTTTGGATTCTGGGTCTCCCTCTGTCTCTGCCTCTCCACAACTTGTGCTCTGTTTCTCTCTCTCTCTTTCAAAAATTAAAATAAACTGTTATGCCCAGAATTCGTGATCCCCAAAGACCACCAGTGAGCCAAGAGCCTTTATTCGAGCTAGCTCGAGCTCAATCCCCTACCTGCACCGACACAGCGGTGAGATACCAGAGAGCGAGTTTCAAAATCACAAAGGTTTTATAGGGGTCTAGGGGCAGTTGGTGAGGTAATGGCTGTGGCCTCAGCTGATTGGCTGGGGAAGGGTCGGAGTCCTGTTACGCAGGTCACCACGTGTTTTGATCGGGAAGTTTGAACGGGTGAGTAGGAGGTTACTCAAGGGGAGGAGGCACGGTCTGAGGTTTCTGCGATTTTCCCGGAAAAGGGGTCATGTCGGGGACATAGTCACTCAAGGTGGAGGACACAGAACAAGATGGAGTCAGCTGGCTCTTTCATAAGCATTAAAAAACAAGGATTCCACAACTATTGAAAGTGATGGCCTTGTAAGTGTGTCATTATTTTATTGTTTTTTTAGATATTTTTCTTTGTAACATGTGTGATGGTGTGGTTGGTCATTTTGCTTTGATGTGCATGCTGTTACGAATTTCTTTGAATTATTTTCTAGTTTCTTTAAAAAAATTTTTAATGTTTATTTATTTTTGAGACAGAGAGAGACAGCATGAATGGGGGAGGGTCAGAGAGAGAGGGAGACACAGAATCTGAAACAGGCTCCAGGCTCTGAGCTGTCAGCACAGAGCCTGACGCGGGCCTCAGACTCATGGACCGTGAGATCATGACCTGAGCTGAAGTCCGACGCTTAACCGACTGAGCCACCCAGGCACCCCTCTAGTTCCTTTTTATCAGAAAAGGAATTACAAAGTTTTTATAAAGTAAAATAGATTGTTTTGTAATCCTTTTATTTTTTTCCCATTTTCCTTTGTACCTTTAACATGAGAATTGTCTTCCTCATCAAAAATCTGTCGAAGATTTTCATCTCTTTAGTCTCTATGATGTCATTTATTTTATTTGTTTACCAATAGACATCACACACAGCTTGATTCTTTTACTTGTTCAGTGGGACATCCTGAAACCCATTCAAGCAGTTTGTTTTTGAACTTTTTCCACACACTTGTTTCCTTTTAGAGACACGTAGGGAAGGATTGTGGAGATGGCCTGTGGATCCTGTCTTTAGAGCCACATACCAGAGAAGTTTGGAAATGCAAAGCTGGGGAGCAAGCTGCAATGCTCTGCTTAAAAAAACCATGTAGACTACTAAGAAGTTTGAGTGGAAAGGGAGTGAGAGGTGAGGCACAATGAAGTAGAAGCCAGAGACGGTTGATTAAAAAGGACAGCATCTCTTAAGTGGGAAAACTGTAGAAGACCAAAATATTCCCCCTGAAGAAGAGAGAATTAATGAGTACATAATAGCTACTTTGAAATATTTTGTGAATGTTGTGTAGAAGATGCAGTAATTTTTTCTGCCACTCAGAAGAAGTAATTAGAAACATTGGGTATCAGTTTGAGGTAGAATACTTTTGATCAAATATAAGAAAGTTTTTTCTGGAAATTAGAACCATCCCAGTATGGGGGTTAGTGCCCCACTGCTGGAAGTAGTAAGACATATTTTAGATTACTAACAGTAAGCAGTGTTGTGGAGGGAGTTACTATTTAGTGAGAGGCTGGACTATATGACCTTTGGTGTCCTTTCCAATTCTTGGATTCTGTGATTTCATGAGGAACAGTAGAGATGTAGTTATAACTTAATTAAAAACAAGGACAGTCACCCCATTCCTACACATTCTCACTCTCTCCAGAAAAAGTTAATCGGTCTAAACCACTTATAAGAGGAATCTGATTAATCTCTGTAATTTAATGTTGTATGAATAATATTATTCATGGTAGATTATGCAAGATAGAGAATAAGCAATGACAGGATAAATATATATATATTTATATATATTTAATGTCTATTTAGTTTTGAGAGATAGAGACAGAGTGCAAACAGGGTAGGGGGAGAGAGAGAGGGAGACACAAAATCCGAATCAGGCTCCAGGTTCTGAGCTGTCAGCACAGAGCCCGACGTGGGGCTCAAACTCACAAACTGCGAGATCATGACTTGAGCTGAAGTCAGACCCTTAGCTGACTGTGCCACCCAGGCACCCCAGGATAAAAATTTTTGATTGAGATATCACAAATGGAGGATAATATACTCAACTCTATTGTAATCATGAATATCTTTTTAAACATTTAACTATAAACATAAATTTTCCCTCAAACACGCTATGTACTCATGATGGACTTCAATAATTATTTTATTTCAATTTAACAAAATTATTAGCACAAGTGAGCCAGTGGTATTAAAAGATATTTTAAAGGAGCTATATAAACTAAGATTCAGATTGTTTGAGATAAAATTTTTTCATAAGAATTCATTGGGGATGGTTATTTTTATGTTATTCTGATCACAAAGCATATATTCATTTTCTTTTGTGTTTGAAATGCTGTATTTGGTGTAGATTTTATTATGCTAGTGGGAATTTTAGTTCTCAATTTGTGTTAAGCAGAGTCTTTACGAAGAGGAAAGCATAAAATATATCTATAATTGTAAAGAGAGTCAGTGGCAACTTGTGGAAGATTTTTCCATTAAGAAGGACCAGTGAAACCCAATAGAGTAAGGGTGTATAAATTTCTAAGCGATTCCTTTGATTTGATTTGACAAGGAATAAGTATTTGTAAATAAAGCTTGCAGAAATCAAGAAGGCTTATTATTACGACAGTCTTGCCATTATTCCTGTTCCCACATGACAGTATTTGAGTTATTAAAATAAATACCAGGGGCTAGGGCTAATGCTAGAAATACTGAGAAACAGGTCATAATTGGTTCAAGCCCATCCTTCTCCCTCTATTCTTTTCTAGGAGTTAAGAGCCCAATGTCCTAAGTACCTAATGTATAGATAAGCCAGACTTGTGACCCATGTTTTAAACCATTCCCCAATTATCTTTGGGTTTAGTTTCTCAGAAGACTTCTCTCTGAAACTGAGCTGATAAATTAGCTCATGTGAAGATACTAAGATGTTCCAGTCTCCAATTCTGGCCTTGCAATAAAATTCGAAAATAGATTGTCTTGTATTGATTGATATATTTCTAGATTTGCAGAGGGGTCATCTTATTTCAAATATTATTTCATAGATGAATAACTTGAGGACAGGATACTTAAGTCAACCTAAATAATTCTTCTGATTTTCTTTCAAGACATTGCTGATAATCAAATCTGTTAGTAGTCAGATATGCAAAATGATGCTGCATGTTCACAATCGAGGAAATTGTTTAAAACAAAATCTATTGTTGACTGGAATATGAGGATATAAATATATAGT
Organism: Neofelis nebulosa; assembly: GCF_028018385.1. Taxonomy (NCBI): domain Eukaryota; kingdom Metazoa; phylum Chordata; class Mammalia; order Carnivora; family Felidae; genus Neofelis; species Neofelis nebulosa. The sequence continues at coordinate 86,198,819 of NC_080782.1, read as the reverse complement.
CATCTACAATACTGATGGAAATTTATATTGTTACAGATGTCTTGAAAGTAATCTGAAATCTATTAAAAGAAAGATACATATACCTTTGACATAGTAGTCCCCACTTATAGTGATCTAGCTCATAGAAATGAAAGCTTCATTATATAAGGATCTAGTAGCTATTTATTGCAGCATTATTTATAGTGACAAAAATCTAGAGATAAGTGGAGTGTCTTTGGTAGGACAATAGTTAAATTCATTAATTCAACAAATATTAGACACTAACTATGAGCCAGAGCTACTTTAGATACTTGGAATATATTAGTGTACAAAACAGTTGAGAGTGCAGCTTACATTATAGGATGGGGGAGAAAAACATATCGTGATATGAGTATGTGTATAGTATGATTAAATGAGATGGTAGTGATGTAGGTTGACAATTTAAATAGCATCTTATGATTGCCTATTTGTAAAGGTGACATTTTAGCAAGGAATTGAAAGGAATTATCAGAAAAATAATCCATACGGGTACCTGGGTGGTCCAGTTGGTTGAGCATCCAACTCTTCATTTTGGCTCAGGTCATGATCCCATGGTTTGTGAGATTGAGCCCTGCATTGTGCTCTGCACTGATAGTGCAGACCCTCCTTGGGATTTTCTCTCTCCCCTTCTGTCTCTGTCCCTGTCTTGTTTGCATGCACACTTGCTCTCAAAATAAATAAACAGTAAAAAAAAAGAAGAAAAATATTCCAGACAGAGGGATCAAGTTGAGCAAATGCCCCAAGGAAGAAACATCTCTGATATGTTTTCTGTGAGGAAGTGCTCTGAATAAGGAGGAGAATACCAGGAGATACATCTGGCTTCATGGTAGATGCCACCACCCATGAGACTGGGTGGTGTTGCCAGTGGAATGAGAAGATCTGAGAACAGGGTCCTAGACTTGCACCTTGGAGTACTCAAATAGTAAGAATTTGGGGAGAAGCAAAGGAGACTGAATAAGAACAACCAGTGAAGTAGAAGGAAAAGCCAAACTGAAGACGGAAAACTTGGGGAAAAAAGTGAAAATCTAACAAGCGAAGGAATTAATAAATAGGATTAAGTGCTATTGATAGAGTAAGTAGGATGGGGACTGAGAATTGATTATTGACATAATGATGTGGAGGTCATTGGTGACCTAGATGAGAGCAATTTTAGAAGAGATAAGGGGGCACAAGTGTGATTAGAATGAATCTTAGTTAACTTTGGCTGCTATAATGAAATAGTATAAACTGGGTGGCTTAAACAACAAACATTTGTTTCTCATAGTTCTGGAGGCTGGAAGTCTGGGTTCAGGGTGCCAGGAAGCTAGGGTTTTTGATGGGTGCCCTGTTCCTGGTTTATAGATAGCAATCTTGCTGTGTCCTCACACAGCAGAAACAGAGCTAGCTAGGTCTCTGGCTTCTTATAAGGGTACTAATCTTATTCACATGGACTCCACCCTCATGATATAATTACATCCCAAATGTTCCACCTTTAGGTATCATTGCTTTGGAATTACGGTTTCAGCATGAATTTGGGGGGAATACCAATATTCAACCCACTGCATTCCTCCCCTGTACACCACCCCCAGCCAAATATATTTATTCCATCCCAGCAGCTCCAAAGTCTTAACTCATGCCAGCACCAACTCTAAAGTCTAATGTCCCAAGTCACTTAAATATCTAAACCAAATATGAATGAGACTTGACGTATGATTCATCTTGGAGCAAGTTGCTTTCCAGCAGTGAACCAAATATGTTACATGCTTGAAAAGTACAATGGTGGGCCAGGCATAGGGTAGACAATTCCACTCCATAGGGAGAAATAGGAAAGAAGGAAGGAGTGATGGGTCCCAAGCAAGTCCAAAGTCTGGCAAAACAAGCTCCAGGAGATTTTAAGTTTTGAGAATAATCCTCTTTGACTTGATGCTTTGCCTTCCAGACCCACTGGGGTAGCAGTCATGCTTTTTGGATCCACTACAGAGGAGGTCCTGCCCCAGCAGCTCTGCCAGGCAGGGTCCCTAGGCTTCTGCTGACCAGTTCTTCCTCTACTACTTTGGGTTGGGTCCTGTCCTCATGGCTTTGGGCAGAGGTCATCTGGCCTGTTGAGAGTGAGGTAATGGTCCTGCCTTTTCAAAATAAGGAGGGTCTTGATGTCTGAATTGCCTTCAGGGTCATTCTTCCTTTGTTTTGAAGAATAGTGCCTATGTGCAGCTGAACAGCTCTGTGGTTCTGTCTCATACAGTCTGTGAAGTCTGGTAATTTTCATTTCTTCCCATCTCCTTCCCTTTCAATTAAACATACCAAGAGATCTATATTTACTAACTTGTAGAGATGTTCAGGATATATTATGGTTGAAAACATGCATGTTTCAGGTCATTAATGATCCTATTTCAATATAAATAATGAAACAAATGAAAAACCCCACCTGGCATCATGTATATGCTTATATATGTAAATACATATTTACATATGTCTGTGAACAAGAAGAAATGGATGAAAGTTGCCACACTGTTAATGCCAGTCACTTGTTATGAGAAGGGGGGATGAAAGAATTAGAACACGGGCAATGTTGGGAAGCGATGTTGTTTGGCTTTGTCTTTAAACATCTTTGTACTTATCATTTTGCTTGCCTCAAAGAGCATGCATTAGAGTTAAAATCTGAACTCCATTTACAGAGGTAAAGGTTAAGCCAAACAGTTGAGTGATTATCACAGATTTGAGAAATTATGATCCAGATCAAGGAATTACAGCATATAATTGAGAACTTGCAATAAAACTGGACACTAACAAAATGATTCTTATAGAACTGTAAGAAAACAAATAGTCTCATATTTGTAAATACTAAACCTGAATTGACACCACAGAAAATGAATACACGGAGTCTTAGGGTTTGCACTTCCTCTGACCAGTTCACCTTGAGACCTCACAAGGAGAAAGCCACCAATACAAACAAAGCCAGGACAGTTGTAGCTCTCTTGTCCATGGACTTTGGAGACTGAACCATCACAAAATTACCCATAGAAAGACTCATTTTTTGAAAGGATTAAAATTGCATATTATTTAAGAATATATTGCCTATCTGTTATTCTTCCTGAGTTTCTAATGAAAGACATGCTCAAAATTTCAGGATCTGTGATTGAAATTCATGTCCAGAACTAAAATAATTTTAGAGAAATGTACCATTTACCTAACTTGGATGGAGACACCCATTTACATGGGTGTACAATGATCAGGATTTAGAACTTGTCAACTTTTTTTAAGTGCCTCTAGGAGACTGACAGGTAACTGAGTCACAAAGATAGGTTGAACAAAATAGAGTGTCAGTGTTTGTCATCTTGGAGCACACATACTCCGTTAAGATTTATTTTAACACTTTGAAAGCTAAATCATGCATTATAGACTGGGTAAAATTCTTCTTTTTTAAAAATTTTAATAGGCCCATGTGGTGTTTTTAACAGGGTGCTGTTGACATTTTTGGTGGGCATTTCTTCCTTGTAAAGGAATGTCTTACATCTTGCAAGATGGTTATCATTATGCACCCTCTGCAATTAATTGCACATAGCATTCCACCTCCACCTCCACTCTCCCACCCCTGGATATTACAGCAATCACTGTCCTCCACATTTTAGTGTGTCTTCTAGGAAGAGAGCTCCACTCTGGGCTATGAGCCCAACTTTAGGGTTAGGGAATAGTGTTATATTTTTTAGTAATATGTATTGTTTCAGCTCGACCAAACTCAAAATGTTGAACAAGTCATTTAATTTTGCTTTTGCCATTGAGATCTGTGACATTTTGTGACTCATGTCATTAAAATTTTTTTTAAATGATTGTTTATTTTTGAGAGAGAGAGACAGAGCACAAGAGGGGGAGGGACACAGAGAGAGGGAGACACAGAATCTAAAGCAGGCTCCAGGCTCCAAGCTGTTAGCACAGAGCCTGATGTGAGGCTCAAACCCACAAACTAGGAGATCATGACCTGAGCCTACGTCGGATGCTCAACCACCTGAGCCACCAGGCACCCCTTGATTCATCTTTGAAAAGAGACTTTACCTCTTTTTTTGGACAAAAGTCCATTAAAAATGTTAGAGTTTATTCCTTTAGCGAAATATTAATTATGTTTATATATTTCTTATACATTTGAAAATGTTCCAACAATTCATTAAAAGTTGATGGGTTGTCCCCTCAATTAGGTACTCAAAAAAACCTTACTGATTAATTTTTTAAAAAGCTAATAAATCACAGAACTGTTTAAGGAAAAGGAAGTGAACTAAATCTATGACCTTTCTGGCACAGGCTTCACTCCCATCAACAGAGTTGTACATTTATGGTTCAATATAAATAATAAATAACAGTGGGTGACAAACCTAGAGGGAGAAAAAAGCAGGAGGTAAGGCATTCTATAGTCTTGCTGTGCATTATCTTCAACACATTTGTTGCATTGTGGTTTTTTGAGGACTAGGCTTCCAGAGTGTTGCTTGCTAATGGATACTAACTAGAAGGTGAGAAATCTCCCTGTCACTTACTATGGTCAGAGAAGGAAAAGATATTTGTTGAATGGTTAGACACACATCCAGTAGTCGACTGACTGCCTAATACACAATTTATTGGAAAGACTTGAACCTCCCCCACTGGACAGAACTTGGTTTCATGCATGTGTTGATACCATTGCTAAACCAAAAAGTAGATGGCAGGAGAGGTATCCTGAGGATAAGGAAAGAGCATACTTTTGCATTCAGCAAAGACCTGGATTTAAATACCAATTATGTTACACATTTACTTTGGGAAAGATAATATTTCCACGGAGGCTTTCTCATATATTTCTCCCTCATTTCTTAGGACAGTCATTGGAGCTAATGTCTGCAGAATGCTCACTTTTTTTCCAGCCTTTCTTTTCTGTGTCTCTTCTCCTTCCATTTCCTTCCTTTTCCTTCAATTTCCTTCCAAATGTTACATGTTAGATTTCACTGTAATGTGCTGATGTATTCCCATACAAGTAACAAAGTTAACATTGGAACTAGAAATGATTTTCCACATCAGCCACATATTTTTTAGCAATATTAAAATAAATACGTGGTAGTGTGTCTCAGCTTGTAGCAATATGGAAGTGTACTCCTTTCTTAGGAATAGCCCCCTAGATTAACTTAATTTCTTAGCATGAGTTTCTTCATGTTGTTGTACACAGTGATATAAGAGGTTTCTCTCTTGAGGAGCTTCTGTAGTGATCGTAATAGCTTGTGCAGGGCCGTGTATAATACCATTTACAAATAGTAACTTAATGGATCGAATATAAAAAGAAATAGAGGAAACTCAAAACCTTTTCTTTTTTTGAGCCTGCTATCCAGATGTTCTGCAAGAAAGAATTCTATTGTTTGTACTTTGCCATGGAGTCCATCAGATATCCTAGAACTCTAGTTCAAAGTATATTATTACCTTCCTATTTTTATTACTGGTTTTTGAAGTTTTGGAAATACTTAGCTTTGAGTCCTTTAGTTCATATTAGATCTTGCCAGGCCTGTATTACGCTCTCTAGGGTACCAGATGAATGTCGAATTACCAGAGTATCTAAAAGGTAATGAAATTCTGATAAAGGAAATTTCCAATCTGCTTCTTTCTATAAAGCAGATGATGACATATACATGTACATATATATTTTGTATATAAATTTTTATACTATATAAAGTTGAGTCAGCTTATTGTCAATAATGATTTTTTTATAAAGTTATCAAGAGAAAGTCAGTGTTGTTGAAAGATTTAAGTGGCAAAGAGAAAGTATATAGTACAGGGAGAATGTCCTGGAATATTACTGACTTACGAACATAACGTGTGTGCCAGGAAGCTCCTTTTTATTAAGAAACACTTATTCCATTTGAAACAGGCATCATATTTTATGTAAAAATATCTGAATATTTTTCTCTAAATTTAGATTGATATTTCATATATTTGAGTTTGATATATATGTGTTTTTGCCCTAAATGATACCATGCATTCTGTCCCTAGTGTCTCTGTATTGATCCAGGATTGGCACGTATAGCATTAGGCAGTATTGTATTTTAAACTAGGTGCTGATAAGTAATAGTACTTTCTGCAATTGTATGCCTTTTAAAAATAGAATAAACTGTAATTTTACTTTGGTACTCTTAGCAAAAGCATTTTATGTTTTAATTATGAAATATTTGCTGAAATTTAGGGGAACTCTTGATGTTTGGAATCAAGTTGACTTGGAGGGTAGAGGAGAAACTTTAATAATTACAGCAAAGGAGATTTTATCCATTTCTAGCAATAAGTTATGCCTATGATAGCGTGCTTGCTGTCCCATATCAGGCTAAGGGTGCCATTCATGAATAAGTCATGCTTTGTTAATGTTTTTTTCCCCCATGCAATACTTGCAAGTTTTATAGACATATCAAGTAATGTGCCTTTTTAAAAAAAAACATAGAATATGAAAAGGGCAAGTTCCAGTATTAGGTGGTATCTATATCTGTATACCAAGCTTTTTAAGCTCTTTGCCGTGCTAGGAAAGCAGGATTCAGTTTGTTTTTATATAACAAATTTATTAAGCTTACTTTTAAATATAACAGCTTTACTTATTTTTAATTTTTTTTATTTTAAAAACTAATTAATTTTTAATTTTAATTCTAACTAGACTTTATTCTTTAGAGAAGTTTTAGGTTCACAGAAAAATTGAGGGCAGGGCACAGAGATTCCCATGTATCTCCTGCTTCCACACATGCACCTCTTCTTTCCCCCTTTATCAACATACTCCACAAGAATGGTACATTTACTACCATTGATGAACCTGTATTGACACATTATAATTACCCAAAGACTGTAGTTTACATTAAGATTCATCCTCAAGTCAGTATATACAGCATTTTTGTAGATTCCACTGTGCATGTTACAGAGATCTGATGTTCACCTGTATATGTAAACCTGTATATGTATATTTTTTAAAATTTCAAATAATTTTTTTTATTTTTGAGAGAGAGAGAGAGAGAGAGAGAGTGTGAGCTAGGGAGGGAAAGAAAGAGAGACACAGAATCTGAAGCAGGCTACAGGCTCTGAACCATCAGCACAGAGCCCGATATGGGGCTCGAATTCACGATCATGACCTGAGCTGAAGTGGGACGCTCAACTGACTGAGACTCCCAGGCAAGCCAAAAACCTATATATTTTTAAATTTTCCTGGAATTTTCTTCTTTGTCTGTGGGTTATTTAGAAGTGTGTTGCTTAACTTCCAAATATTTAGGGATTAGTTCTTATAAATTTCTGTTACTGATTTTTAGCTTAATTATACTGTAATTGTAGTAGTTTTCTATGGAAGCTATGGAATAAATTATAGTAAACTTAATGGCTGAAAACATTACAAATTTATTATCCTTCAGTTCAGTAGTTGAGGATTATGAAGTGGTTTCCCTGGGTGAAAATAGATGGATGAATGGATAAAGATAATGTAATATATATATCATGGACTATTATTCAGCCATAAAAAAGAATGAAATCTTGCCATTTGTAATGACCTGGTTGGAGCTAGGGAGTATAATGCTAAGCAAAGTAAGTGAGTCAAAGACAAATACCATATGATTTCACTTATATGTGAAATTTAGGAAACAAAACAAATGAGCAAAAGAAAAAGAGAGACAAACCAAGAAACCGACTCTTAGCTGTAGAGAACAAACAGAAGGTAAGAGGGTAGGGGGATGGGTGAAATAGGTGATTGGGAGTAAGGTGGTGGTGAGCCCTGACTGGGTGTTGTTTGGAACTATTGAATAACTCTATTGTATACCTAAAAGTAATATTACACTGTATGTTAACTATACTAGAATTAAAATGAAAACTTAATTAAAAAAATAAAAAAGTCCCCAATCCATTGATATATTGTAATGAAAGATGTTACTTGAAGGAGGGTTTATACACAGTATAGTTTGAAGCATTAAGCATATGATTTTTTGTTTTGTTTTGTTTTCTTTTCTACAACTTGAATATTTATTGAACAGATACTACTAAAATACCTAAAACACACGGAGTACTTGTGGGTGCATCAGTAAAGATCACATTGTTAAAAAGCCTGCATTTTTACCAGTGCACAGCTGCAACACTGCATAAATGCTACAGGTGCAGGGTACTGTTTTCTTGCTCTATTTACACAGCTGATGTACCTATTCTAACAAAGAAGGATGCGGAGGAAAACGCACAAGAAACTCAGGCCAGTAAGGGAGCAAGAAGAGAATGAAGAAGTGCAGTGTGTGCATCACCAGTGTTAATAGTCAGAAGCAGAACAGTACAGAACAAAGCTTGCTCTCTCAGAAGAAGAGCTACAAGACAGTTAAATAAAAATTAAGGTGGGCCTTCAGACTGGCTCATACAACAACAATCCATGAGTAGATGGTATTGTCTGATTATATCTTTATCCATTTCACTGGGAGCTGGGACAGAAATGTTAATTCTACACCTTCCTTCCTTCCTTATTAAAATTGGTAAAAAGCACTCTACCTTTAAAAAAATTTTATAAAGACATTTTTTCCAACTTAATTTTTGGGAAAGGTGTAATTTTCATACTCCTACTCAGATGCCAGGTTTTTTTGGTTTTTTTGTTTTGGATTTTTTTGAAGAGGACATTTATTTTAAAAGTTTGCCCCTCCCAAATATCCTTTCAAACAAAAGAACCAAAAGAGACCCCTAAAAATGCCTGTAAAATTATTGTTTTTCTTTCTCTAACCTAGACAGGTGAGGCTCCCAAAAAGAAGTAAGTAAATAACAGTTTTGTGGTTGCTCGCGCTCCAATGACTGTGTGTCCATGAGTGCCAGCCAAGAGATGTAAGTCTTTTACTCTCTCTGGTAGCATTTGTCCAACCTACAACACTGAAGAAGAAAGCCGCACTGAGGACACAAGGAAACAAGTCAATCCAGTCTAGAGAACAACATCCAGGCAGAGTACCAACACCTTCATAGAACATGGAAATAAAAACTCCATCAGAGCTACCTCGCCAAGAAGCATGTTGAAAGTCCAAAATAACACCGTTCGTCAGTGCCTCAGGTCCTGTGGTAGCATCTTGACCACTTACCACAAGGAAACAATGAGTTTCAAACTAGTTCTACACATCAAAAAAAAAATGGATAAAATATAGAGATATACAGACAACTGATGAACATAAACTACTAGGGTTGTTACATCCAAATTGAAAAAAAAAAATTGGGGACTCTCAACCTCTGCAAGAAGCAGAGTGAGCTTCAGGAGCTGTGTAAGTGAAAAAGCAGGAGTGGACCTGTTGGAGAGAGCAGAGGGAGTCTGAGTTGTGCAAAACATCATCGTCAAGAGCCAGGCCTGAAGGCCCACCCCTAAGGGTTGTAAATGTCGATTCACAGTGTGAAATTATGAGCATTTTCACTTGAGTCAAAATGATTAAAAGCTGGTTGGATGACACCCATTTTTTCCAGTGCAAATTCTCTAAAGCAAGGCTCAGAGTCCCATAGTTTCTTCTTATACTTGATGATTTACACAGAAAAAATTCCCATATACGATATCATGATCTCATCAATACCAACACACCGATCCAAATGGAGGTGTTATGATTAAAAAGATTAGAGGTGACCGATGCCTGGGGAGTGGAGTTCATTGCTGCCAAGAGGAGCCAGGGAGGCAGCGTCCATCTCTTCATCCTTTTGCGGTTCACCTCCTTTGGGACAGGAAGTCTTTCCACAGGAAGCTTTCCCTCCATTTCCTTGTCTGACCCAGACAGACAGCTCTGGGTAATAAGCCATTCTGAGAGTTGTAACAGTCTTGGCTTTGCACCCTCTGTCTCTTCAGTCCAGGGAGACCAACAGACAAAAGTTCACTCTCTCCTCTCTACACCTGAAACACAAATGTGGATGAAGAAGGGCATCATGCTAGGAAAGACATCTGGGGTGGAGGAGGGAGGTACATGATTTTTCCCATATGTTTCTACACATAAGATTAAAAACACTTACATCTTAATGAAAGAAGATGTTACTTGAAGGATGGCTTATATACAGTGTAGTTTCAAGGATTTAAGCTCATGGCTTATCCAGTTTGCTTCTATACATAAATTTACCGGCACTTATATCTTAATGAAGGGAAATGTTACTGGGAAGATGCATTACACACACTGTTGTTTAAAAAAAAAAAATCACAATGACAGTGAAGCTGCATTTTTTTCTGGAGTCTGTGGGGGAGGGGGGAATCCATTTCCTTGATCTTTCTAGCTTTTAGAGGCTGCCCATAATCCTTGGCTCATGGGCCTCTTCCTTCATCTTCAGAGTCGGCAATGTGTGGAGCCTTAATGTTGCTATCTTTCTTCTCCCTCTTCTGTCTTCTTCCACTTTAAAGGAACTTGTAGATAACATTAGGTTCATCTGAAAAATCCAGAATTCCAACTGTATTTTAAGGTCACTAAATTAGCAGTCTTAATTTCACTGGTGACCCTAATTCCTACTTTCCATGTAATTTAGTATATTTACAGGCTTCAGGGATTAGTATACATCTTTATGGGCCCATCATTCTGCCTGCCACATTCAGAAAACATATGTCATGTAATATCAATTGTTAAAAATTTTTGAGATTTGTTTTATGCCCAGAAATATGGTGGTTCTTGTTGAATGCTACATGTGTACTTGAAAAGAATATGTTTTCTCTTGTCCTGAGATGGAATGTCAATTAGGTCAAGTAGAATATATCCTTAACTGATTTTTCTGTCTACTTATTAATTACCAAGAGAGGAGTGTTGAAATTCCCAACTAAAATTGAGAATTTTCTATTTCTACTTTTAGTTCTATCAGTGTTTGCTTCATATACTTTGAAGCTCCAGCTTTAGGTACATACATGTTTAGGGTTATATTCTCTTGGTGAATTAACTTTTTTTGTTATTATGAAATAGTCTTCTTTATATCTGGTAATATGTCTTGTTCTGAAAACCACTTTGTCTGAAAATAATATAGCTCCTGTAGCTTTCCTATGATTCATTTCAATTCTATTATTTGTGTCATTATTTTTAAAGTGGATTTCTTGTATGGAGTATATAGTTGGTTTTTCCTTTTTTAAATATATAGTTTGACAACTCTGCCTTTTAATTTGGGCTTTTAGGCCATTTGTATTTAATAGAATTTTCTATATACTCACATTGAAATGTATTATCTTACTAATTTTCAAAGTAGACTTATTTTTTTTTAATTTAAATTCAAGTTAAATAACATACAGTGTGGTCTTGGCTTCAGGAGTAGGACCCAGTGATTCATCTCTGACATATGAAACCCAGTACTCATCCCGAAAAGTGCCCTCCTTAATTCCCATCACGTTTGGGGGATAATGGTATGCGTGTGTAAGTTTATCAATTGTAATAAACAAAGCACTCTGGTATGGGATGTTGATAGTGAGGGAGGTTGGGGCAGAGATGCAGGGGTGGGTAGTTTCTGCTCCATTTTGTTGTGAATGTAAAACTGCTCAAAAAAAGTAAGTCAACTTTGGCAATAAAATGGAGCTGAAACTACTACCCCTGCGTATCTGTTGCAGCCTCCCTCACTGTCAACATCCCACACCAGAGTTGTGTGTTTATTACAATTGATAAACTTACACACGCATACCATTATCACCCAAATTCCACTGTATATACCAGGGGTCACTCCCAGTGCTACACAGTCTCTGGGTTTTGACAAATGTGCAATGACCCATATACACTATTACAGTGTACTCTAGAATAGTTTTACTACCCTAAAAATCCTCTTTTCTCTGTTCATTCACTTTTTCCTCTCTCCCAACCCTTGGTATAACACTGATACCCTCATCATCTCTTTTTATCAGAATGTTAAATAGTTGTAATCATACAGTAAGTAGCCTTTTCACTTAGTAAAATGTACTTATGATTCCTCCATGTCATTTCATGACTTGTTCACTCTTTTTTTTTTTTTTTTTTTTTTACTGCTGAATAAGATTCTTTTGGATATGCCACAGTTTACTTATCTGTTCATCTACTGAAGGCCATCGTTATTGCTTCCAAGTTTGGGCAGTTATGAATAAAGCTACTATAAGCATCAGTATGCAGGTTTTTGTGTGGTCATGTTTTTAGCTCTTTTGGCTAAAAACCAATATACATGATGGTTGGATCATATGGTGAGAGTATGTTTAGTTTTGTAAGAACTGCCAAACTATCTTCCAAAGGGACTATGCAATTTTGCATTTTCACCAGCCGTGAATGAGAATTCTTGTTACTTCAGAGCATGGCTGGCGTTTGGTGTTGTCGGTGTTCTGGATTTTGGCCTTTCTAATAGATGTGCACTGATATCTTGTTGTTTCAGTTTGTATTTCTCTGATGACATATAATATGGAGCATCTTTTCATTTGTTTATTATTTATATATCTTCCTTGGTAAGGTGTCTGTTCAGGTCTAGAATCTATTTCTCGTTGAGTTTAAAAAAAAATTTTTTTTTAACATTTATTATTGAGAGACAGACAGCATGAGCAGAGGAGGGGCAGAGAGAGGGGTAGACACAGAATCTGAAGCAGGCTCCAGGCTCTGAGCTGTCAGCACAGAGCCCGACATGGAGCTTGAACTCACAAACCACGAGATCATGACCTGAGAGGAAGTCGAACGCTTTACTGACTGAGCCACCCAGGCACCCCACTTGTTGTTGAGTTTTAAGAGTTCTTCCTATATTTTGGATAACAGTCCTTCATCAGGCATGTCTTTTGCAAGTATTTTCTCCCAGTTTGTAACCTGTCTTCCTGTTCTCTTGTCAGTGTCTTTTGCGGAGCCAAAGTTTTTAAATTTAATGAAGTCCAGCTTATTATTTCCTCCCTGGGTTGTGCCTTTAATGTTATATTTAATGTCATTGCTATGTATTTAAAAAGTCATTAGGTTTTCTGCTGTTTTCCTCAGTAGTTTTATAGTTTTGTGTTTGCATTTAGGTCGATGATCCATTTTGAGTTAATTTTTGTGGAAGATGTAGGGGCTATTTTTAATATATTCTTCTATGTTTTCTTTTTTCTACACTCTTTTAACTCAATATTATTATTTAATTTTATCTATATTATTGGTTTATAAACTATATGTCTCTGTTTCATCTTAGTGGTTATTCTAGGGTTTAAAAAATAAATCTTTTTTTTTTTTTTTTTTTTTAATTTTTTTTTTTCAACGTTTTTATTTTTATTTTTGGGACAGAGAGAGACATAGCATGAATGGGGGAGGGCCAGAGAGAGAGGGAGACACAGAATTGGAAACAGGCTCCAGGCTCTGAGCCATCAGCCCAGAGCCTGACGCGGGGCTCGAACTCACGGACCGCGAGATCGTGACCTGGCTGAAGTCGGACGCTTAACCGACTGCGCCACCCAGGCGCCCCAAAAAATAAATCTTTAATGTATCATGGAGTACCCTCAAATAATATTATACCTCTTTTCAGTGAAAGAATGTTATAATAAGATATCTTCATTTGTTCTTCTTTCCTTTGTGCAATTTTTTCATATATTTTGGTTTGATGTGTTTTATAAACTTTGTGATAAGTTATTTTTTTCTGTAAAGAGTTAATATTTTTAAGGAGATTAAAAAGGCAAGAAAAATAGTTTTTATATGTGCCTATATAGTCACAGATCTGGTGCTCTTTATTCCTCTGTAATTCCATATTTTCATCAAGTATCCCTTTCCCTCTTTCTGAAGAGCTTCCTTCAAGCATTCTTGCAGCCCAGATCTAATGGCAATTGATTCTCTCAACTTTTGTTTGTTTGAAAGTCTTCATTAATTTCTCTTCATTTTGGAAGATAGTGTCACTGGGTATAGAATTCTAGTTTTCTTTCAGTGTTTTAAATATGTTACTCTCTTTTCTTCTGGCTTGGAGAGTTTCTAATGAGAAATAGGCTTAATTATTGTTTTTGTTCCTCTGTTGGTCATGTTCTTTCCCCCATCCCCCAAATGCTTTTAAAATCATCTCTTTATCACAGGTTTTTAGAAATTAAATTATGGTGTGCCTTGTTATATATTTGTTTCTGTTTGTTATTTTGGGCTACACTGACACTCTTTGACTTGCTTTTATAATTTTTATTAAATTTAGAAAATGTGTGGCCACTGTTTCTTCAAATCTTTTTTCTGTCTTTTCCCTTTGTGAGACTGTGATTACAAATTATTTGCCATTGTCCCACAAGTTGTGAGCTCAGTGTTTCTTTGCTATCTTTTCCTTTGTGTGTTTTATATGTAATAGTTTTTCTTGCTATGTCTTCAAGTTCACAGATCTTTTCTTCTTCAGTGTATAACATGTTAATCTCATCTGGTATAGTTTTTATTTCGGACACTTCATTTATTTTTCTTTTGTTTAATTTTGATAGTATCTTTTATGTCTCCTCATTATGCTCATGTTTTCCTCTATATTCTTTTTTTTCTTTTTTTAAAGTGTGGTTGACATACAATAGTATATTAATTTCAGGTATACAACATTTATATGCATTATGAAATGACCACCACCATATATATAACTTCCACGTGTCACCATATAATGTTGTTACATATTATTAACCATATTCCCAATACTGTATATTGTATCCCTGGCTTATTTGTTTTATAACTGGAAATTTGTACCTTTAATATCCTTCTCCTGTTTCACCCATTTCATCCCTTCCCTCCCTCTGGCAACCACCAGATTGTTCACTGTATTTATGAGTCTATTTCTGTTTAATTTCATTTATTCCTTTGTTTTGTTTTTAGATTCTACCTATAAATAAAATCATATGGTATTTGTCTTTCTCTGCCCGACTTATTTCACTTAGCGTAATATACTGTAGAGCCATCCATATTGTTGCAAATGGCAAGATTTCATTCTTTTTTAATGGATGAGTAATGTTCCATTGTATACATATGTGTAATCACACCTTTTTTATCCATTTATGTATCAGTAGACACTTAAGTTGCTTCCATATTTTGGCTTTTGTAAATAATGCTTCAATAAAAATAGAGGTGCTTCTATCTTTTTAATTAGTATCATTTTTTAAAATTGTTTTCAGTTACATCCACATTAGCATATAGTGCGACAATGATTTCAGGAGTAGATAGCTTAATTCCCCTTACCCCTTTAGTCCATCCCCCCTCCCACAACCCCTCCAGTAACCCTCTGTTTGTTCTTCATATTTAAATCTCTTCTGTTTCTCCCCTCCCTGTTTTTATATTATTTTTGCTTCCCTTCTCTTATGTTCATCTGTTTTGTATCTTAAAGCCCTCATATGAGTGAAGTGTTATGATATTTGTCTTTCTCTGACTGACTGATTTTTCCTAGCATAATACCCTCTAGTTCTGTCCACGTAGTTGCAAATGGTTAATTAGTATTTGTATACTTTGGATAAATACCCAGCAGTGGAATTGTTGGATCCCATGGTAGTTCTGTTTTTTAACTTTTAAAGGATCTTCCAGTAGTGCCTGGGTGGCTCATTTTGTTAAGTATCCAACTTCAGCTCAGGTCATTTCACAGTTACTAAGTTTGAGTACCGCATTGGGCTCTCTGCTGTCAGCACAGAGCCTGCTTTGGATTTTCTCTCTCTCTCTTTCTCTTTGAAAATAAATAAATAAACTTAACAAAAGGAGGGGGGGGGCATCCATACTGTTTTCCATCATGGTTGAACCAGTTTACATTCCCACCAATAGTGCACAAGTGTTTCATTTTTTCCAAATCTTCAGCAACACTTGTTTTTTTCTTACTTTTTAAAAAAATACTAGCCATTCTGACAGGTATGAGATGATATCTAATTGTGTTTTGATGTGCTTTTAAAGACAAATACCATTTTAATTTTCCTGTTGATTAGTAATGTTGAGCATCTTTTTGCATTTCTGTTAGCCACCTCTATGTATTCTTCTTTGGAGAAAGGTCTTTTCAGATCCTCTGCCTATTTTTTAATTGGTTTGTTTGTTTTTTGATAATGAGTTGTGTGAGTTCTTTATGTATTTTGGAATATTAACCCCTTATCAGTTACATCATTTGCAAATATCTTCTCTCATTTAGTAGGTTGCCCTTTTCATTTTGCTGATGGTTTCCTTCACTGTGCAAAAGCTTTTTTGTTTGATATAGCCCCATTTGTTTATTTCTCTATATTCTTCAGCACTTGAGGATACTTATAAAGCTATTTTAATATCTTTGTTAATTTCATTATCCTTTTCATTTCTGGATCTGATTGTACTGATTTTTCTCCTGGTTCTTCTGAGTCATATTTTCTAGACACTGTATATAACTGATAATTTTGATTTGGTGCCAGACAGTCACCCTCCTCTCTTCTTATGTTTTTTTTTTTTTTTTTTTTTTTTTTGCTACATTCCTTTTAGTGTTGGATTAAAAAAATGCCATGCAGTTAAATTTTGGGGGATTAGTTTGATTCATTTGAAGTTTGCTTTTATGCTTTGTTAGTGAGGATCCAGGACATCGTTTAGTGTAGGGCTAATTGAGTTAGATTTCTAGGAGATATACTTCTGAGGATTTTAATTCATTTCACTAAGAATTAGGAGGCCTTTTCACTCTGATTCATGGGAACACAAACTTTGTGCAGCTCTGTGCAATCTCTGAGAATTATCTATTCTTCTGGGGTTGAGGTGGGGTGGAGATTGGGCCCTATTACTCTATCATGGTCAGGAGTAGAGGTCCTATAGGATATTTTTGAATTCTGAATTCATTTTCTTCAATGGGTATAATGCTATTGAGATTTTTTATTTGTTTTGTCAGTTTACGTAAGTTTTTTCAAAGAATCAGTTCATTTCCTCTAAGTGATCACATTTATTTGCATATGATTGTTCATAATATCTCATTATTCTTTAATCTCACTAGGATCTATAATACCTCATCTTTAATTCCAAGTATTGATGAATGTGGGGCCCAGAATGCCTAGAGAATTTTTAGTTCTCCTCCGTCATGGTCTCAGACTTCTGCAGGTCCTGTACACCTGTGCCTCAGTGAGGTGGGTCTCACTCATCTCTTCTGCTTTTCTCTTAATATTCCTCGTGAACAAATTTCTTCAGTTTTATTAAGAAATAATTGACATACCTGACAGTATAAGTTGAAGGCATAAAGTATAATGGTGTAATTTACATATGTTGCTAAACAGTTACCCCAATAGGTTCAGCTAACATCCATCATCTCATATGGATAAAATGAAGAGCGAGAAAAAAAGGAACAGGAAAACAATTTTTTCTCTTGCATTGAGAACTCTTAGCATTTACTCGCAGCAACTTGCCAGTATATCATGCAGCAGTGTTAGCTACAGTCATCATGTTGTAGGTTACATCCTTTGTATTTCTTCATCTTATAACTGTAAGTTATCTACCCCCCACACACTTATAACCAACAATTTGATTTATTTCCCTATGATTTTTTAAAAGATTCCATTCATAAGTGAGGTTATACAGTATTTGTCTTTTTCTGACTTATTTCACTTAACATAACGCCTTCAGGGTCCATCCATGTTGTTGAAAATGGTAGTATTTCTCATTTTTTGTAGCTAATATTCCATTGTAGATATGCACCACATTTTCTTTATCCATTGATATTTTGCTGGACACTTAGATTGTTTTTATGTCTTGGCTGTTGTAAATAATGCTGCAATGAACATGGGGGTGCTGTTCTCAAGCTTGCATTTATTCCCAGATGGGACTCCTGAACATTTGATGAAGGCCTGTGGAAAAGGTGCAGATTCTTTTTGTTTAGTTCTCCCAGGGGTTCTAAAGTCTCATGCCATCCCCTAATTGGTATTTAAAATTTAGTTAAAATTGTAGGTGTTTTATTCTTACCTGTGTCCAAGGTGGCTTCTTTCTACTCCCATGTCTGTACCAAAGACACAAGTAGCCAAGAAGTTCAGCATTTTCTGGATTATGGTTTATTGGGCTTCTTTGCATTCTCAGCACACTAATGGATGTAAAACCATCTGTGATTTTATAGGTAATCTGCTTTGTTATTGTTAGGATGTAAGTGATGTTCTTCTCTAGTTTCTGCATTTTCTTTGCCTGTGTTGAAGGTTGCTGCTAGTAGAGACAAATGCTGGCACTGAGCAAAAAGAGCAGGGATGATTGGAACGGTTTTGCCCTAGGGGCTACTTCTCACTGCCAATTGCAACAGTGAATCAAGGTCTCCCTGTTTCAACTGCTTACCTGTTGTATCTGGAGGCTTTTACAGAGCTCTCTGTCCTGTGCCCTATAACCTGCTATTTTAATAATTTTATTTTCTGCTTAGAGTTGGTTTTTCCTGCGTATAATTAAGTACCTTGATGACATGAGTTTAAAAATAAATGAATGGGTTTAAAAATAAATGAATGTGACACTGAATATATTTACCTATGCTACTTCAGCTGTGTTTATGTTTTGTTCTTCATTTCCTTGTGTATTACTAAAAATTAATATTCAAGTGAGGTGTTTTTCTCCCTCACCTTGTAGCTTATATGTAAGAATGACAATGGCAGTTATTTAAGATATCTCGATGTTTATACTGTGATAATTTCATATTCATAATGTTGTAACGAGGCTTTAGGTCACTTATTATGGGGTAAATTTATTCTAGTCTTATACCCTGCAAATGTAGCATTTTCTTGAGGGATTCCCAAATGTCACTTGCTTACCTCCTGCACTTCTTCTAAACTGAAAAATCATTGAAAACCTAATTGTTTTCTTTTTTGAAAAAGTTTATTTATTTACTTATTTTGAGAGAGAGAGAGAGAGAGGCAGGCAGAGGCAGAGAGAGGGAGAGGCCGAATCCCAAGCAGGCTCTGTGCTGTCAGCACCAAGCCTGACACAATGCTTGATCTCATAACCATGAGATCATGACCTGAGCTGAAATCAAGAGTCAGACGCTTAACTGACCGAGCCACCCAGGTTCCCTGAAACTTAATTATTTTCTCAGTGTTGCATTTTAGTCAATAAAGAAAAAATAAGGTTGGTTCATGAAGTTTATAAAGCCTATACATTTCCTTTTATTCTTCATCCTAATTGAATTCTTATGCAATGAATTAGCCACTCAAACCAGTTATTCATGACTCTTGCCTCATCCTCCAAATTCAATTGTCATGAAGTCCTATCTCGGGAATATGCCACCTCCACCCCATCACCTCTCCATGCCACTATCCTAGACTAAGCCTGCATGGTTTCTCATTTTACTTTTATTGGCTGCAACAGAAGGCTGCTACATGATTTTGTAGGTTTCAAAAAGACTGTCATTACTGATATTTCCTTTGGTTCAGCTTTGCATTACAGAGAAGGCAATTTTCAAAAGTTAAGTGAAAAGAGCATACATGAATATCAGCAGCCATTGGTACAAAACCACTTTTAGCTTTAGCTATCATTTATAAAGAGAGTAGTCTAGAGGAATAGCATGTTTTAATAGGCAACTCAGATTTTCAGAAAGCTGTTGACAATAGGCTATTCCCAGACAAAGGCAGGATTAGGAATGGGATTCCTGAAGCATAGACTATCTGGGACCCTAGAAACCAGGAAGACTGACTTGGACTTGGGAGGAAGTTCTCCATTGTGACTTTGAACAGGCTGGTATAACTCCGTTAATACAAGCAGGAGCAAAATATGTGCTAGATTATTTTTCCTTCACTTTTCCAGAACCACTCTCTACCACTCTCTTCTCTGCTTTGTGCCCCATAGGTACAAAGAAACTTTAGTTCTGCATCCATGGATTTCTTAGACTTAAGCTTCTTGGTTGGATATGGCCAATAAGAGGTATTGCAAAAGATCAAGGGTGACAGCTCAGTGAGGTCAGGGTATTGCTTCATCAGGTTTGGCCCTGCCACATTGCCAATGTATTGGCCGTTTCTCTCCTAAGGCTCCTGTCCTGCCTCTTTGGTCATAGGAGTGGTTGCAGCCCCAAATTAGTAGCCCCAAGGCACCTCGGTGGTTTCTTTTACTCCTACCTAGACTTTCTAAATAGTTCTTCCCTTCAGTTACCTCATCCTCTGTGTTCTGCTGGGACTGTGGCTATGCAGGTGATACTCAAAATATTCAATAACCTGTAGAGCACAGGCAACAACCGGTTAGAATACATGCAGCTGTAAATAAGCAGTAAGGCGGCATCAGTATTTGCTGTGTCAGTGTCAGTGCTGGTTATAGAACGTGAAAGAAGTATTTTGTAAGTAATACTAGATAAGGTGTCAAAGTTTAGAATTTAAAAAAAGATAAAGTAGCTTTAAGATCTGTAATGACATCTTTCCTATTGTCCTCCCCTCCCCTGGTTACCTAAATAGCAGAGGAAGAGTGGATGGTGTAGTAGTAAGTCTAGGGAGGGAAACCCCTTTACCAAAGTGTGGTGCTTGCACACTCCTGGCTTAGTTGCATATTCCTTCCTCTGGGTGGAACTCCAGACGTTTTTTTGACTTACACTTTTATTGTGAGGCCGAGAAAGTAAACATTTTGGCCGCTCCCTCCACACGTTGATTGTAAACCCACTAATACATTGTATTTATACTTACATAGAAACCATTTTCAAGCACACAGGATCACATGCTTACAACTTCTCATGCTTCTTCAACTTAATCCGATATATCTTCCTATTACAATGTAGTAGTTTTGCCATTTGATGAAAACTTCTCATCAGAGGGCATTCCTTCCTCTGTGCTGGTGAAATGTTCGTGACACCCAGAATCGCTATTGCCATGTGTGAGGACCTTTCCTGGAAACCACCAGGCAAATTCATCACTGTTCTCTGTGCTTGAAGGGGTTTGTCATTCTGTACTGTGACTAATAGTGCCTGTTTCTGTCACCATTGCTAGATTTTGATCTCCTTGAAAACAGGGATCAAATCTTTTTTCATCCTTATAACCTTAGGGCTTACAACATGGGTTGGGATGGACTTGATAAACATCTGTTGAACTGAATTCATTGAATTCAGTAACTGCATCTTTGATGGTAAATGTGTGACAGAGCAGGGACTCAAACCCAGTTCTACTCTTACTCCTGCGGCCAAGCTCTTATTCGCTCTAGGTGCTGTGGTTCCTGGTTGTTTCACAGCAGGTTTTTTTTTTTTTTTTTATAGATTCACGTTTATTTTTGCTAATGTTAAGTTTGCCTCATATTTTAGGAAATTGATGATTTCTTATGTGGCTTCTCAGATTTGATTTACATGTGCATCAATTAGTTTTGTGTTCTTGGCACCACAAATCCAAAATATAAGAGTTTCCAAATGTATTGAAAACAAGATTAAAAAAAGAAAGAAAATAAGATTTCTTTTTTTTTATGAGCTTGAGTTCTGTGTCTTTTCTTTCATGGCAGGGAGTAAGAGCAAAATGAGAGGCCGAGGTATATAAACTATTCGCGTAATACCACAGAGAGCCTGATGTCTAGTAATGGGTCCAGGATCGTAAACGTCTCTCTTGGCACTCTTACCACTGTCAGATTATTACTGTGTTCTCAGATTCAGCTGAATGTGTTCAAGGATCTTCTTTGGTCTGAAAGGTCAGCTGCTTTTAGTTGTGCACTGGTAGAATACTAATATGTCCTTATTCAAATTACCTGCTGCAGCACTTATTAAATTGATGGCCTTGTGCTCTAATTTAATACTGGTGTCGTTCAGAGGCGGGCTGCAGCGGCACTCTGTGCTGAACTGGGTGATGGTGAGGCAAAGTTCAAGCTGAAACTGTGGTTCGGGGCTGCATTTTCCCACTAAATTAGCAGTCAGATGTGGTGTATAATTAATTAGCACAAACCAGGGAAAGCTTGTCATTTAATAAGCCTTTTTTATTTCCACATTACACAAACAGTGGGAATTGATCCATTAAGTGCCTGGCTATTAATGCTGTTTAATGTATGTCTGGTTGTTAAATTGAGATGTCTAGGTACATACGTCCAGAGTTTAAGAGCTCCTCATAGTTTGTTCAGTATTTGCTCAATTTTGAAGTCATGTTCCACAGAATCAATAATAGCTTCATTACTGAATTTGAGCCTGATTCAAACCTGCTTATGGATTTAAATGGACAATTTGAGCATGGTCTCAGAAATAAGTTGTCGTATATATGTCTTAAAGTCCAGCTAGTCCTCTTCCCCCAGAATTAAATATTGCATTGTGTCTGCAGCATTCTCTTTTCCATTGATTTTTTATATAATCCTTGCTTGCAATTGCCTAAGGCAGAGAAGAACTTTCTCTTCATAGTAATATTCAGCATAGTATGATGGAATTGCAGTAGGAACAAGCCTTCTGAAATAAACAGAGTGAGATTTCAGCTGCCCTACCAAGATGTCTGGAAGGGCAGACAGACTTACTGTGGCTGAAGTATCATGCAAAGAGTTGGATGTTTGAAACAGCACCAGCTTAATCTTTTTTCTAGAAATGATTAAGGATGATTCAAACTGTTTTGTGAACTGGTTGTTCTGAGTTATAAGGTGTTTAACAAATGTGTTCTTTAGAGTTAGTATCATCACATCACACAAGCACAAATGGCAACATTAAATGCTTTTTTAAAGTTAATGCAGACAGGAAAACTAAATACTTGAATGTGAAATGGCTTCTAGAATGGGGTAGTTTGTGATGAAGGCCATTTGCCACATGGGGAAATTACTGTATTTGCCAGCATCTGCCACATTTTAATGAGTGAAATTAGTCCCTATATGAATTATTAAATATTAGAGAAGTTAATTATGTGTATGTGTGTGTGTGTACATACATATAAATGAAAAAGTACCTTGAAGACTCTTAAAAAAGACCAGCAAACATAATCCTAAAACTATGTCAACATTTCTGATTTTTTTTCTTGTAAACTGAGAAAACGTATTCTAGGTTTACATAAGGAATGTTAAGGCTGTATTTTTGTTAAAGGATAGCCACTAGGGATTATTTTTTCTTGTGTAATAAGAAGAAATTTATGAGCTACTGAAATTATTTGAGCTGTGAAAGTTTTGTTTTGAAGAATGATAAGTTAAAATGGCTGTGGCATAGAACACTCATGTTTTGGGACCAGTACGGACCTGTGTTATAGTAGTGATCTTATTCTGCCTTATGTTATAGTCCTGTTTCCATGCTTGTCCCCTATCCTGACTTAAAATACCTGTAATTCTGGGGCATGTCTAAATATAATATTATACTTTTGATTTTTTATTATTTTGGCAGAATCAAGAATGTATAACACATTTGGGTGGTACTTGAGGGGAAAACTTGTTTAATTGAATAGACAATTATCTTAAAAGGAAAATATTTTGGGGCGCCTGGGTGGCGCAGTCGGTTAAGCGTCCGACTTCAGCCAGGTCACGATCTCGCGGTCCGTGAGTTCGAGCCCCGCGTCAGGCTCTGGGCTGATGGCTCGGAGCCTGGAGCCTGTTTCCGATTCTGTGTCTCCCTCTCTCTCTGCCCCTCCCCCATTCATGCTCTGTCTCTCTCTGTCCCAAAAATAAATAAAAAATGTTGAAAAAAAAAATTAAAAAAAAAAAAAAAAAAAAAGGAAAATATTTTATTTCCTCAGTCTCAATCCACATATTGCCAAGAAATTAATTTATCGTGCTAGTAAATACATAATTTTGGAACTTCCATTAAATATCCTCCCTGGCAAGTTTCTCAAACAGTAACAGAATTATCTTCATGATGTCATTGTCTTTTTCTCGGGGAGAAAGTTTTGTGAGTATTTACTCACTAAAAAACTCATTCATTAATTCAATCATTCATTAATTCTCGAACATTTAAGAAGGGTTATTTTATGCCAATAACTCAATAATACACAAATACATTGAAAGATTTTCACCATTTCCCTATTTGTGGAATTCAATGACTTTATCCAACAAAATGCATTTTCACCACCTGCTAAACTTCTTAAGTGTTTGTGTTAGAATTAGGGCCAGTGACCAACATTTCGACTTTTTCTCTGTGTCCTTAAATCCTTAAAGTTAGGTATATAAAGTATAGATTTAGCAAATGGTTTGTGAGAAGTGTGTAATAGGTTATATTGTCTTCCCTCTGGCACTCTGACTATGGAAAGCTGGGTTGAGAGAATCCTCAGCCTGAGTCCCTAGGTCTCTACAATAAATGGAACCTCTTATCTATCTGTTGATCAGGTAGTGTGTTAGAAATAAAAATTTGGGTACTAATATTTGGGTATTATTCACTTTTGCCATATAATCTTGCCTTTCCTAATCTGTACAATCATTGTATTTTCTTCTTGGATGCAGTACTTGAAAAGTAAGCTAAGATAAAGGAACATCTTTTAAATATGTAAAAATTTAGTGGGGTATCCCAATTTTTCACAATTTTTAGGCTTATATATAAAAATAGTAGCCTATGGACTAAAATTTAAACTATGCTGTGACAACTTTTTATTTGAATGAACCAAAAAAAGAGGATACTTTTAAAAGCCTGTAACTCTTCCTAAAACCCAGGAAGATTGTGATTTACCTAATTGTGTGAGTGGCATGTCTAATTTGTAATACTGGGTCAAAGGACAGAATGACCAGTCTTATGCTTTTATTGGTCTATTTAATGGCCTTTTTTATACAGGTGGATAATTTGTATAATTACTGATCTAAAAACAATTATTGGCCTAAAAGTAAAACCCATGCACAACATTATGTTGAGATATAAGTAAAATTTACTTATAAATTCTGTCAACTTTAACATTTTAATGCCTTTGGTATATAGTATTTATTGATAATAACAATTCTAAATAAAAATTTTCATGAGTAGTAATATCTAAAAACTACTATTTTCTTGATTTTGCCAGTGATTTTTAATATCAGTTTAACACAATTATTTTTAAACCTGTCATCTGTAAAAATGTAGGGAATGAATAATAAATATTGGCAAACTACTGATGGGCTCATATGAGAATATTTGAGTTCTTATTTTTTAAAAATATCTTTCGAGTAGAGGAAAAATTTAATCTGTGCATACAATATAACAAAAATTTAGAATGCATTTTACTTAATGTTGATGAACAGCAAAGGGCAATATACAAATACTTAAGTTCTTTCATTAAATTCCCTAGTGGATAATCATTTGGAAAGCAAATTATGCAAAATAACCTTTAATTTGGGTTTGATTTATATTGAGATTTAGAAATTATGAGTTTTTATGTTGAATTTTTTAAGCAAGCTTTTATACATCTAAATAAGATTTGTGGTTTGGTCCTTACTCATTTTATTACTATATGTTATACAAATGACTAATACATGGTCTTAATAGTATAGTCAAACTATCTTTAAAGTGACTACAAAATTATGAATCTAGAACATTCTATACAATTATATATTTGTTACACTCTTTCAACCTCTAAAAGCTGATGAAACTCTCATAAATTCCCATTATGTGGTTGAGGATGGTTATATAGAGTATTGCCCATTAAAATAACTTTGAGCAAAATAGCAAATGGAAACTTATTAGTTAATGACTATTAAGATATTGGAATATGTTAAGACCTACTATGGAGTATATGACAGTATCTGGGAAGTTGTGTGGTTAAAGTGGTCAAAAATGATTCCATTCTTTATTTGCTTCACAAAGTTAACAATGAAATTTCCATATTTTGAGCTATTATTCTTCTAACCTATCCAAAGTTTTTTGACTTTTTGTATACTTTGAGCCTCTGATTTTTTTCTAAGATATTTTTTCTAAATACATTTTGTTAAAAATAGGTTTGGCACGGGATGCTTGGGTGACTCAGTTGGTTAGGCATCAGACTATTAATCTCAACTCAGATCTTGATCTCAGGGTCATGAGTTTAAGCCCCATGCTGGGCTCCACACTGGGCATGAAGCCTTCTTAAAAAAAAAGGGCATATCCTCATCTATAATAGTAATAAGAAAATGATTTTAATGTTCAGAAGGAGGAATAACGGCTAATTAGAGTACTGTGGTAAGTGAAATTTGATAGAATCATTAATATGATGTAAAAGAATACATAAGTATATGCAAAGATATTCACAGTATATTGCTACTAAAAAAAGAAATTAAAAATGAGTATGGGCCACCCTGATCCTATAATGAGCACATTATATGTTAGTGTTTTTTTGCATATACATACATATAGTATGTATATGTTGATATCTGTGTACACACATGTACAAAAGACTGGATGCATGGATAAATAGGTGAAATGAAGGGTCTTTTTAATTTTAGTTTTTGGTTATTTGAATTAAAAAATTTTTTTAGCTGCTTGAGATGTAATAGACATGTTGTATAAATTTAAGGTGTACAGCATGATAATTTGATATACATATATTGCTAAAAGATTATCACAGTGGTGTTAGTTAATACCTTTACAACCTCACATAATACCCATTACTTCTTTGTGATGAGAACATGTAAGGTCTATTTTCTTAGCAGCATTCAAGTATATAATACAGTCTTGTTTAGTATAGTCACCGTGCTAGACTGAATTTTCTTAATTTTGTAAGATGAACAGTATGTTGTCTCTGTATTGAGAAAAGCATAATATATTGTATTATCATTTTGTGACCTATTAGATAATATTGTTAAAGAAAACTTATTTCATTATACTATCTGGCAATATTTATTATAATAATAGTTTGAATCTTTAGATAAAGCTTTCATGAAAAACTTTAACGGTTTTGAAAAAGCATGAAGGGAAAGATGTTTTTCCCTTTTTCCTACTTAGGTATTCTGAAATTGATATTTTGAAGTGAGTTAGCTACACATATGTTGTAGAGTGATCATCAAAATATCAGCCTATTAAGCTTGCTGTCCTGACCTAAGCAATGTTTTTATTGAGAGAGATCTAGTCCTCAAGATAATTCCCACATAAGGCACTGAAATCAGCATTAGAGGATTTTGAATTATAGCTGATGAGTGTGCATGGCTGAAAGGAGATAATTTTTTTAAAGTTCTACATAGTGTTTAAATTTCTTTTTTTCTTTCTTTCTTTCTTTCTTTCTTTCTTTCTTTCTTTCTTTCTTTCTTTCTTTCTTTCTTTTTTAATATATGAAATTTACTGTCAAATTGGTTTCCATACAACGCCCAGTGCTCATCCCAAAAGGTGCCCTCCTCAATACCCATCACCCACCCTGCCCTCCCTCCCACCCCCCATCAACCCTCAGTTTGTTCTCAGTTTTTTTTTTTTTTTTAATTTTTTTTTTTTCAACGTTTTTTATTTATTTTTGAGACAGAGAGAGACAGAGCATGAACGGGGGAGGGGCAGAGAGAGAGGGAGACACAGAATCGGAAACAGGCTCCAGGCTCCGAGCCATCAGCCCAGAGCCTGACGCGGGGCTCGAACTCACGGACAGCGAGATCGTGACCTGGCTGAAGTCGGACGCTTAACCGACTGCGCCACCCAGGCGCCCCTGTTCTCAGTTTTTAAGAAAAGAGCTGCATTAACAGAGATTCCTGTATAGCTTCCTTTGTTTTTACACATATGAGCACATAACAGAAGATACAAGACAGTGACCACACATATTTAAAAAAAACAGTAACTGGGCAGGATTTCAAGAAATAATTGCTATTGAAATAAAAAGTGTGCTCTTGAAAATGTTTTTTTGTCAGTCACACTAAAACATGAACAATTGTTTGTATTTCATACTTATTATGACTATAGGCAAAATGGCAACAGAGCACATTTTATTCTGGCCATTATATGTATGTTAGATACAACTGCAAAAATCAAAGAATGCAAGCATTTTATTAGCCATTCAAAATGATGACATTATTTGTAATTTATTTGGTAGTTTTGAAGTGCAAAGTAGACCTACACACACTTTCTTTTTAGGCTACTTGTTTTATTCCCATGTGAATTAACTGAACTGCATTTCCTAGTAAATATCTTGAGACTGAAGGACTGTGCATGGGAAAGTTATTGTGAAAAAACACTTTTGGGATATTCTTAAAATATTCAATTTTGTCAACTCACAATCTTTTTCCATAGGGATTTTAGGTCACGAATGGTATTTTTGCTTAGAAAAACCCAATATATTTAGTTTGTTTAATTGCTCTTTTTATTTTCAAAAGCTGTATTGGTAATTTTTCTTCTTCTTCTTTTTTTTTCCTATTAGGGTTCTGAAATATATGGCCTATAAAATCATTCTCATTGGGAAAGAATTGCAGACAAGTGTTCGATTAAAAGGTAAATTCAGGCCTCTGGACATTGTACAGGTAATCACTACACAATGAAACTGGTATTCATATCAAAGTTACTGATTGTTACCCATTTTGTGTGTTTTTAAGGCAAATTCTCATTGAGAATTAAATGTGTTTTCTTGAATTACATGAATACCAAAAAATATATTTTTAACTCATCTGTAAGACTGCACATATATTTTTAAATAGTTGAAAATAGTTTTAAATAGGATTTCTGAATTAACCATTGTTTTAAGTAGTTTGGATTATGAATTTTAAATCCCATAGTTCCTATGAAAAGGGAGTAGAAGGAAGAAATTTTATTAGAGTGCTTTACATACTAATCATCTGGAATGGTATATAATAAACTATTTCAAATGTTCTTCCACTTGTAATGATAGGATGTCTTTAGATAATTTTACAGGATTTATTTTATTTTACTAATTGATTAGTATATTCATCATTCACAGATATATTAGTGAAAGCTGGATTCTAAATCACTTTCCTGTGATAAGCTTTCCAATTAATTCTTCTCACAGTATTTTCCTGGTGACATTTGAACTTCTTTCATTATATAAAACACATCTGGAATGAGACATTGCTGAATAATAATCATGGATGCTAACATGTTAAGGATTGGACCCCTGACATAGTCAAATGTGTTCTGGTTTAAAACAGTGACCTCAACTAATGCTGCTTTAAGTGAACCACATTTAGAAAAAAATATACAGACAGGTCTTTTTAGCCTGCCTGTCATGTGGTAGAATTGGTCAAAAAAAGAATGAAATCAAATTGCAAACTATGTCTCCCTTGTTTAATGGAATTAACTATATTAAGTTACATTTTTCCTCCCATCAGCAAGTATTTTTCCTTTCTTCTTATCAAATAGGAAAAATACTACAATAAGTAAATATTTAAAAGGATTCCCTAAAACATATGTTAAATCCTGCATCACTTATAATTTACATTTGTATCATATGGTTACTGAATTTCTTCTGTGGTGTATTTCATAAAAGAGAAGATACTGATAAGATCCTGTTTAAATGGCTTGCTAATACCAGAAGCAGATCATTTAAAATGGACCCTACATCTTTATAGGATGTTAGAAATGAAGACATTACCTCAAAATGTAGGTAATTATTGCCTCCTCTTTTATCAGTGCTATTTTCTGAGGTATTATCATAAGAGAGCACTTTAGTATTAAGCAGGGTCTTCGAGTGGCAATAAATCAGTCCAACTGAGTCATCATTGTCTAGGGCATCTGAACTACTGCAATGTTGTGGATCCTACCGAGAGTGTGAAATCACTTGACCCTTGGCATTAACCTTTGCTGAATGAATAGACACTGCTTTCCACATCGAGGAACAAAGCAGAAGACTATTGATTAAGCACCACATTCACTTGATATTAAATACTGGCTGAACTCACTTCTTGCTTCCAGTTCCAGAGGGAGAAACCCAGAGAGTTGCTGAGTCTCAAGAGAATGGATGTTTGTAATTCAGAGCAATGTTTTTCCAGCAAAGTATTTTTTTTCTCCTTTGATCAATAACTAGCAGCCATGATCAGCCATGAGTATGTATTGTCAATTCTGACCTGTGTATTTTATCACTTAAGGTGATAGGTCACAGTGCTGTGACTAACATTTCAGGTCTAAGCCTGAATTGTTTCCTGACTTCCATATCTGTTTGAAGGAGCAATTTTTAAGTTTTATTTCTTGCTTCTGAATCATTGTTTAGGCAATTGATTTGTCTGAAGTAGTAAAGTACACATTTTTTTCTAACATTCTTGGGTTTTATCACTGTTTTTGCAGACGTTGAATTTTCTGGACCTTGACATTAGAAGAAATCATAGTAAAAGGACACCCTTAGGATTTATAATTTGTTACTAGGGAAAGAGAAATATTCTAGTTAACTTGAGATAAACTTCTCAAGTTACAAGAAAGCAAAAGAGAGTGGAAGAGAGTACTGGAATGTATTGGAAGGGAGTGTAACAACACATATGAGCAGAAAAAGAACAATAAAAGATATTTTGTAAGAAGTCCTAAGCTAACTATCTTCTGACCCATTACATGTGCCTATACTGTCCACAGTTGCTTGACAGCTGCTTTGTAGATCTACTTTATCTGGAAGGAGAACATGTATTATTGACTGATAAATCAACTCAATCCATGGAACTAGAGATAAAAATTTTTAGCCACAAATGAGAAAATAATTGTTATTTTAAATTTAAATAGGTGTGTGTGTGTGTGTGTGTGTGTGTGTGTGTGTTTATAACAGGGATTACTTTACTGCAGGAAGCAACGTAAACAGTTACAAGATCTTTTTTTCCTAAGATTTCCTATTATTTGGGACCGAGCATATGACACCAGTAAAACTCTTTAGAAATAATTGTTTGCTTTGGGAAGGGTGTGACTGGCTTGTGTTGAACACCAACCTGAAATTCTAGATCAGCTAGTTGTGAACCTGTCATGGTTGAGCAAAGATCATTCCTTGCCTGAATAATAAAAAATATTTCCTCTAAGGACATAATGGTGTAATTTAATCCACGCACAGTCTCACACAGTTTGCACAATTTTTGAAAAGGAGTATTAGAAGACTGAGGGAAGTTGATACAATGAATCATGCTGCTAAACTTAATGGTCAATCCTTTTGATTTGATGCTTTCTACAGGATAGGTAACCCCTGAAATCTTTCTTTAAAAGCTACTGAGGCTTGGAAAAATGTGAAAAATGTTGAATTTACACACTATTTTGCATATGTATTATATATCCCTTTTTCCTCATTATTAAGGACATTTTGTATAGGGGTCATTTTTATTTCACCATTGTCTTGGGCACAGGCATGCTACATATGCACAAGAATCTGGGAATTTACTTTGACACTTGGCTGTACCTATGTACAATTTATTTGACTGCAGGAATACAGTACCAAGTTGTTTTGTGCATGCCAAAGAGCATAAAGGTAATTGTTTACAAATCCTGATATTTTAATGAAAACATTGAACTAGAATTTGTTGCTTTGAAGTATCAAATAACTTTTTTTTTAAATTCTATGCACACTAGCAAATGAAATAATTTTTTGATATTTTAAACATAATCAACTGTGGCTGTGCCAAGGTCACAAGGCAGGTTGTGACATAGCTGTGATTAGAATCCATGCAGAACATACTGCTGACCCTTTCATAATCTCCTTGGTGTTTATATGTGACTTCCAAATGGAAGCTATTTTAAATGAGGTTGGTGAGAGAATAAAATGATAGTTAAAATTTATTATGACAGATGTTCAAATTCCATATTCAGAATTGGAAGATGAAGGTAGATAAAGAGAGAAAGAGAGGGAGAGGAAGGAGAGGAAGAAGAAAAGGAGGAAAAAATTCCTAGCTGACCCCTGCAGATTAAAAAAAAAAAAAAAAAAAAAGACCAGCTAGTAATCTGACTGAGACATAGGCAAAATATGTGCTTATGTTAACAGAGGTGAGGAGTTTTTAATTTTTTTAATGCCTAAAAGAGTAAGTAGGCTCTCATTCAAATTTCTGATAGATTAAATCCCCCTGTCCCTGTTTTTAGAGATAATCCAGAGATAGTTTAGAACGCATGTGAGTAAAAAGAATCTTTCTACTGTTTAAAGGAGAGATCGGGGATGGTTACTCATGAAATGTAGTTTCTCTATTAAAAACAAAAGTCCCTGTGGGGGCTTTTGAAAACCTGAGATGGTAGAAGCTCCAAGAGTTTTCTGCCACGGGTAGATTATTCAAAATTGATCTCTTCTGAAGAAATACTTTGACGTGATTCCCATTTATCTGATCAGTCACGAGAAACTTTTTTTTTTTTTTTTTTAAAGTTCTTTATAACAGTTCCTATCTGAAAAGGACAGTTCTCAAGGTTTTCATAGCCTGAACATAATAGTCTCCAGCCTGGTAGAAATCTTTTTAGTGAGAGTCTTTTGTTTCCTTGAATTAGCAGAAGACTTTGAAATTGACTACACATTGTTAAATCTTTGCTTGGGATCTAGTAAAAGCCCATATAGTTTATCTGACACAGTCGAGTTTATCTTTTTACATTTGTCATTCCTCATAAAAGATATCGACCGGAATTTTTGTGACTTTGACCAGCAGAAAACCTTAGCTGACATACTCAAGGCTGAAATGCAGTCATCGGAAATGGAAGCACTTCAACCCTGCCCTTGTGGCAAGAATGGCTTCCCGTTAGACAATCTGGTCAGATTCTTTATGGACCCAAAGGGAGGTACATGTGCTGGGCATTGAGTTTATGTTTTTTTTCTGACCTACCTGCTCCTTAGAGCTGCATCCTAAGACTGCTGCTTGTGTGAAACCTTTCAGAACTATGCATCATTGATCTAGCCATAATCACACTGCTCTGTTGGCTTTTCACTAAACTTTACTTAAGTGAAAACTAACCCTCTGCCTCCTCTTTGGGGTTATGATTGACTGTATGTCTTTCGAATGGTGTGAAGATGCTGGCTGTGAAACTGGAACACTGCTTTTAAATGTCTTTAAAAGAAGAAAAGAAAAATGTGTCCCCTCAACCACTAGAGAGCAAGATAAAAGAAAATAATGATGGTGTGCACTGCGTTGTCAATGTTGACCTTTATGGGATCTTTCTAGAACATCTCAACAGCTTAAAAAAGGCTTTTCTCTTTTTTCCCCCCACATTGATTTATTCTAAATTTATTTTTAAAAATAAGTTCACAAGGGTAAATTTTGATTCACTGATGTAATTTTTCACTTACACTACACACATATTAATTAAGAGTCCCTTTAACATTTAGTTTCCTGGATAACAAGCAGATGCCACTCCTTGCCTGAGATCTAGAACTATGGCAGGTGAAGAACTATGACAGGAAAAGAAAAAAAAGGGGCCACAAGGATAGGAAAAACTGGTCAGAAGAAAGAAGAACACCAGGAAAGTATGGGCTTGAGATCTAGTGTAGATGTTACCACTCAGGCTCTCCATCCTGACCCCTCCCAAGGCACTTAGAATCTGTGGACTTGACATATGTGGGTCAGCTTTATACACAATACATAGGTAGCAAAATGCCAACAGGCATAAAAATAAGAACCATTTTGTGTGTCTTTTATGTGGGAAGAGTTGATTTCAGATGCTCAGTTTTCACTATATCCATCTATAATTTCATGACAGTAGGGTAGTCTAAGTATTTAGTAATATTTATGGTGTTCAGTCATTTCTCCCAGTACATTCCATGCATGTATGTAATTTTTCTACAACTAATAGCTTACTCTTTTATAAAGAATGGTAATGGGAGTGGGTAATTATCATCTAGTTGCTTAGGACTGTACTTTTGTGTATGCAAGGGCAGACCTCTTGCTTCACCTTTCAAAATAGCATTCCTAATCATCGCAGTGCACCCAGAGCTGCTGAATAGGGGCATGTGTGCTGACCCGGATTATTAGCACATCCATCTAGCCAGCAACACTATGAAATACTTTCCATTTTTCACATAGCACATTTTTATGTGAAAATACACACATGCGCGCACACATGCACAAACAGCTTTAATTCAACAGTGTAGCTCTGTTTGAGAATTAGTTTTTTGCAGTCATGGGATCCTATCACATATTATCCCATTTCTAAAATTAACTAATAAAAAAGTGTGAGTAAATAAGCAGATATTTGTAAAAATCTTTCTTTCACATTTTTCTCTAGATTATTTTTTTTCTTCCAATTTTACTCTAAGGGTTGTCATAAAAATGTTGTCTGGTTGGGTATAAAAATAGTCTACTTGACTGCAAATAAAGGCTGCTAAGTATCTTCACCATTATCTCCAGGTGAGTTTAGTTAAGGTTCATGATCATGAAGGAATCAAAATAGAGGTTCTAATGGGATTTTTTTTTAAAGAGCAGACTGTGCAATAATCAACTATAGCTCTCATTGAGGGAAAAAGTTTTTTCTTATGATGTAAGAACTCTGGTGACTGACTATAGCAAAGGATTATTATTTCAACCCTCCACTGTTCAAGCTACTCCATTTAATGTTGTTTGATTCCATTTATTTTCTGGTTCATTAAAAAGATTTCTTTTATGACTTTTTAGAATGGTCATGATTCTTAAATCAGGTTACCAAATATTATTAAATTAGGCAATAACATTATCTATTTAGAATTAATGTGGTGTAATGTCCCTCCTAATTTATAATATCTATTCTAGAAAATACTTCTGGGATATATTATTGTCATGAGTATAAGTGATAAGAAATATGAAACAGTTTCTGGCAAAGAAATTACAAGACACTCAATGCAAAGAAGTATCTTATGCTTAACAACATGTTAAAAAAACACTTAAAGTAGAAAAAAGTATTGTGATTTTGTGTGTGAGACCACCTTCAAAATGTGTTTGGGCAGTGCATATGTTGGAAAGAAATTTTAACCTCACTCTTAAACAGCTCACTCTTAATCCATTTGAGTTTCTATTGTATCCACTGAGGGGAACCCTGCGCTTGATTATAACTGGCTTCCATCTCTCCCACTAGGCTCTGATTCCATGAGAGGAAAGGGGAGTAGGTTCATCAGTATATTTTAATTCCATTCTCAGAAACTGGATGTTTGTATATACCCTCAGCATCTTTGAAGGGTCCCTGCAACTTCAAACAAACTAGTCAAAGGGAGCCCCAGAACATTAAACCTTTTTTTTTTATAAATGTGTAAGTATGACACTGAGGCTTTTTATTTTCTCTTTAAAATACCTTCATGGTTCTTAGCTAGTTTTATCAAGAGTCTCAGAGTCATTATTAAAAGTCTCAGTTAAGTAAAGTCTCCTTGTAAAGATACACATTGAAGTAATAATAGCTTACTACTAACAAAAAATAAAACATTTATTAAAAATGAAGGTGTCTCCATATGTCCATCAACTGATGAATGGATTAAGAAGATACTGTGTGTATGTATATATATATATATATATATATATATATATATATACACACAAAGGCAGTGAAAAAGAATGAAATCTTGCTATATGCAACAGCATGGATGGAACAAGAGGGTAATATGCTTAGTGAAATAAGTCGGAGAAAGAAGATACCACATGATTTCACTCATATGTGGAATTTGAGAAACTTAACAGATGATCGTAGGGGGAGGGAACGAAAAATAAGATAAAAACAGAGAAGGAGGAAAACCATAAGAGACTCTTAAGTACTGAGAACAAACTGAGGGTTGATGGGGGTGGGGAAAATGGGTGATGGGCATTAAGGAGGGCACTTGTTGGGATGAGCACTGGGTGTCATATATAAGTGATGAATAAATAAAAAAAAATGAACGTGGCTTTTGTGGAATTTATTGTCATAAATATAGTTTTAAAATAAGTTGTATTCCTTAAGGCATTAATAGTGTTTGTCTGAGGTTAGTTCATTGTTTATCATTCGTAAGGGATCCTTGGTGAATTATTGTGCTAAATACCTGTTTCTGATGGTGATCGTAGCTTGGCCTGGGGTCTGGTCTGCTTGCTTGCAGATTAACCAGTGTTCTTTGGTGTATGGGAAGAAAAACGTGAGATTGACTTTGGAATTGCGGTCAATAGGTTTTGATCTTGGAATCCCTTATCTTTCTTTTTGTAAATGATAACTGGCACAAGAAACATTTTCTCTCTATAAGAAGGACCTTAAAGGATTTGGAGCTAGAGAGAAGTAGATCTCTAATCAGCCAATTTTGCTATGTAAGTAAAGGCTGCAAAGCAAGGCAAAGCAAAAAAAATGCAGAAGCATTCTTGTTTTAAATATTTAATACTTGGAGAATAGTGTAGACAGGGCTCTATTTTTTAAAGTCTCCAAAACAAAACAAAGCTTTCTTTTTAATGAACCCAGTCTTACATAACCAAGAGGTATGTCATCATTGCACCTTGGGGTACCTCCTATGAAATAGATAACTTAGTTGGGGGTTAAATCTTCTAGGATGAAATCCTAATATCAGACTTACTGTCTAATATTTATTTAAAAAAGCTGAATGAAAAGATTTGAGGTAGAGCCATAGATTGCATGTGCAGGGTCAAATAACTTACAGGGCATCTCTGTATATGGATCTACCTTCAAGAAAATGGTTTCCCTTCCTCTCTTTTTTCCCCCCTTCTCCTATGTTCATCCTGAAATCAATATTACACTGTATGTCAATCAACTAGACTTTAAATAAAAGCTTTAAAGAAAAAAAAAAACAAATGGACAAAAAGAGAAAAAGAATTTGCACTAGTACCTCATCCTTGTATTTGTACTTTGGCTAATTTTAAGTGTCCCTATATCTGTGTTATGGATATTAACTTTTTCTATTTTCTCTGTAATTGGTACTTGATTGTGCTCTACATGTTCATGTCTAACTTCTTCAGAACTATTTTCTTCCCTTGAGAAGGGGCTTCCCACTGGCTATTATTAAGGGAACATCCTGATTCTTTATAGATATCATAAACAATGATAATATTAAATAATAATATTCATAAATAATCTTATTCATGTAATAAAGTTTACCAACATGGAAGCCTTTTGACTACAACTCTAGTACTTCCTAGGTAACCTGGATCTTCAGTACAGCGAAGGATGTGCATTGATGTGGGCATTTGTGGTTCAGTTGCAGATTGGTTAAATAAAGCTACAGTTTATTAATGTGTGCAGACAGTATATCATTCACTTGGTGGACATGATACCGTTCATCTTTACAATGACCTGAAGAAGAAAGTATTACACCTACGGTGTTCCATTTGTGGAGGGATAAATTAAGGCTATAGCTCAAAGATGTTGAGTAATTTTCCCAAGAACACAAAGCTAATAAGTGAGAAACTCAGGGCATAATTTTAGAATAATTCCCACTCTTAGTCATATTATACTTGCTTCTCTTCACTTTTTATGATCAAGATGAATGTTTGTTTCATAATAAGAGTTTATGTTTAAACTTTATGTTTTCTAATTCAGTGTCTAGTAGTGAAAATGTTACTGGGAAACAAGGTTGAAGAGTTTTTCCATTTCTCGATTTGGAATACGTTTGGCTTACTTAGACTTTTGGTCATGATCACAGTTTAGCTTTTCTTATTTTAGTAGAAATGTTCTTTCTGTATCATTCTCAGCTTTCACTCTGTATCTTTTTAACAGAGAGTAGCTAAATGAGTAATCATTAGTAAATTTTTGATAATGTACTTCCAAATACTGGGAGAAAATTCATTACAGAATTCTAATATGTTAATTTGACATTTATTTTGTTTTTCTTTAAAAACTTAAAAGTGATGAGGAGCCTGGGTAGCTCAGTCAGTTAAGCATATGACTCTTTGTTTCTGCTCAGATCATGATCTCACAGTTTGTGAGTTCGAGCCCTGCATTGGGCTTTGTGCTGACAGTGTGGGGCCTGCTTGGGATTCTTTTTCTCTCTCTCTCTGCCCCTCCCCAGCTCTCTCTCTCTCTCTCTTAAAATAGACAAATAAATTTAAAAAAACCATTAAAAGTGATTTTTTTAATGTAAAAAATGAAAGTGAACTTATTTGGTTTGAATAATGGTATATGCTTTGAAGATAAAGGTAGGAAAAGTAATGGATCTACAGTGAAAACTGGTACTTTTTAAAAAAAATTGATACTTTATGCTTGGGTATACTTGCCTAGGCCTTGTTTGTTTTCTTGTCTATCATCATTTGTCATTTAGATAAAAGTTCAAGGTATTGATTTTTTAAATTAAAAAAAATGTTTTTAATGCTTATGTATTTTTGAGAGAGAGAGGCAGAGCATGAAAAGGGGAGGGGCAGAGAGAGAGAGAGAGAGAGAGAGAGAGAGAATCCAAAGCAGGCTCCAGGCTCTGTGCTGTCAGCACAGAGCTCGACATGGGGCTAGAACTCAGGAACTGTGAGATCATGACCTGAGCCAAAGTCGGATGCTTAACCAACTGAGCCACCCAGGTGCCCCAAGGTATTGATTTTCTTAAATTAAAAAATATATTTGCATTATTTTTTTCCCCAAATTTTACCACTTAAGCAACATATCACAATGGTTATTTGTCATTTCACCCACAAGAGCAAAAGGTTGTTAATGTTAATTAATTCAACAACTGAGCAGTTACTACTAATTTTTCGATGTGGATCTTGCAATGGGAATATAATCATGAACCAAATAGATAAAAAAGTCCTGCTCTCAAGGAAATTTGTATGACATAAATAATACTGAGAAGTAAAATACATGATACCATGTATTAGTACTAAGAGCGCTAAGAAAATAATGAAGAAAAGGGGATCAGGGTATATTGGGAATGGTCAGTTGTAGATACACTAACCAAAGAGTGCCTAGTAAAGACTAGAAAGAGGTGAGGTAGCAAATCAAAATTTTAAATTTTTTGTCCTGTAAAATGTATTTTATAAGTTAAGGTAGGTGGCTTGTTGTTTACTTGGCATTATATAACTGTTACATTGATATCAGTGTTTAAGTGGCTTGCTATCAGCCCAATTTTAATATTTTTTAAAGCTATACTCTTATATGTGTGTATGTTCTTTTAGGCTCCCTTGTCCTTTTACTGATGCCTAGAAAATTCAGAGGCAGTTGGTTAATTTTTTTGAGAAAAGTAGTATCCTTGTCATTCAACTGGTTGGCTGCAGATTATTGAAATAGAAGACAGAATCCGGACTATAGTTTTCTTATTAAAGAAATGCATAATGCCAAAAGACTAGAGAACTCTCCTCTTCCCCACGGGAGACCATCCTTGAATATCATCTCCTTACCACACCCAACTCAAAGTCTAAAAGTTGTAGGTGATGAGCATTGGTCACGATAAGATTTTCCATGATTGAGCTACTTAAAACCAAAACTTACCCTGTTCCCTGCATGTCCAGTGCACAATGGTAAAGAAAAATCACATCTGAAATTTGATTGAAAACACTTTAAGAATCTTGCTATGTTTATGTGTGTGTCACTTTTAATATATGTTCTATGGAGTGATTGGTTAACAATGGCAGCACTTTAGTTGGCATTGCATCTACTAGAGCTCACCCTACCCTTGCAGCTACAACCATCCCTTCAATTATCTTGATCTCACCACCAACAAAGGATTTATTAATTAAGATAATCCACTTTAGAAATGATTACTCCTTCATGAAATAAGTAATGTTTAAGATACATGTACTGTCTAAAAATGCTACATGCTCCTTTCTACCTTTGCATGAATAGGGTATAAGAATCTAGTGACTTCTATAGCCTGGGCTTTTGTAGAGTTCTGTATTGAAACACATGCGGAGAGGCTCTTTGAGTTAATCCAACTCTGTAAGATGAATCCTACAGCTAGAATATCCATTTGTCTTCAATAATTCTTCCATGCATGGTATGGTTAGAGTGAATAAAAGGGGCAGGAACTGAAAATTCATTGCATTTATAGAAAACATTGTATAGTCACATAATAAAAGTCACATGTGGCAGATTTGGTTTCAGTGTGAGAAAGTTGTAGGAGGTGAGTATTTAGGTTACACTTCTCTGTAACTTTGGGAAGCCAATACATAGGAAAAAGAATAACATAATTGTGGATATCTGAGTTGGTTTAGGTCAGGTCACAATGACTACACTGAAAAGTCTCATCTGAAAGGGGGAGAAGGGACATATGGCAGTCATGTGGTTTATAGCAATAACTGAGTCTGAGTGGTAGGAGTAGTGGGGCTTCCTGTCCTGCTCTTCTTTCTGTGAGGAACTTTCACGCCCAGTGTCATGATGGCCACGTCTCATCTGGGCTTTGGACAGTGTGACCTGCTGGCGGTTGTGCACCTTTCCTCCCACTTTCTATGGTGCAGATGTGGAGGCCTGGGGGGTTCCACTGCAGAGTGCACAGTCACAGGTGGTTCTTTGCTAGCTTGCTCAATGGTTCATTTCCCTACACACTTTAGTAAAAATTTTGTCTGTTTTTACCTGTGAAAAAACACATGTAAAGATCTTGCCTAAATGGAACCTTAAACCTGATATTTTTGACTCCTGAAAATGGTCTGTGTTCTCACTTTCTTTTTTCCTATAAAGGGCCATAATTTTGAAGCCAGTTGGAACATAGGTTGCTGCAGGAAGGCCCTGTGTCATCTTCTCTGGAATACTCTTGCTGCCATTGTACAGCAAAACACTCTTACGGAAATGTGCTGCTTGACAAAGTTTAGGATGTAATTTTATCTATTTCTAAGCCACCATTGTTTTGAATAATCCTTTTATTTTAGAATAATTTTAGATTTATTGAGAAATTCTGGACAAAGTACAAGTAATTCTCATAAACCAGTACCCAGGTTGCCCTATTATTAACTTCTTAGGTTAGCATGATCCATTTGTTATAATTAATGAGCTAATATTGATACATTATTAGTAATTAAAGTGCATACTTCATTCATATTTCCTTTTTCTGTTTCAGGGTCTCATTTGGGACACCACCATCCCCCTTAATCCTCGTGTTTCCTAGTCTCCTCATGGCTATGATAGTTTCTCACTCTTCCTTAGTTCCTGATGACTTTGGCAGCTTGGAGGAGTGCTAGTTAGGTATTTTGTGGAAAGTCTCTCAACTGATAGTTTTTTGACATTTCTCTCATGATTAGACTGGTGTTATGCATTTTGGAGAGACAGATAACAGAGGTAAAGACCTGTTTTCATCACATCATAGGAAGAGTAAAACAAGTTACTATTGTTAAAGTTAACCCAAGCTCCTCGGCTACGGTGGTGGTTGTTAGAATTCTCCACTGTAAACTACATTTCCTGTTACTGTACTCTTTAGAAAGAAGCTACTATGCACAACCCACACTTCAGCAGTGTAAAGTTCTGTTCTACCTTTTTGATGGTGAAGTATTTACATAAATTATTTGGAATTTTGTGCATTGGAGTTTGTCTCCTCTCCCCTATTTATTAAACTTAATCATTTACTTATGTGTATTTTATTTTTTTGTTATTTATTTATTTATTTATTTAGGCACTTAAATTGTTCCAGCTTGGCCATTGGGAACTCTAGACTTACCTTGTGTATTTCTTGCCTCAGTCCTAAACATTGCCTTTTCTCCAAGGAGCCATCTGCATCTATGTTTAGCTAAATATGAGTTTATACTGATGCCTGCATTTTTATAATCTATTGTAAATGCAGTTTTCCAGCTTCTTCTCCTTGTTTATGTGTAAGTCTCACTACTACAGTGAGAAGCCTAGCTTCCCCCATCCACCTTCCATTTACTTGGTTGTTCAATTCTAGTATACACTTATGGACATAGCAGAGTTTTAAATGCATGCCATCTTAGGAAAGAACCTTATCAACCAGAGGATGGTGTTTATGTATAGTTTCTTGTATGTTTTAGTCTTAAAGACTCTACTCATTTCCAAGGTGACATTGTTGTATATATTGATAATATGGCTGGATCTTTTTGTACATTCTGTGTTCCATCCCCTGACCTCTTAAGTGTTTTTTAAAAATTGTATACATTAGGATTTGTTCTTTGTGTTACACATTCTATGAGTTTTGACAAACGGATAGATTATGGTCACATATCCACCATTAAAGTATTGTACAGAATAGTTTCACTGCTCTAGAAAACCCTCTGTGGTTCACCTATTCAATCCTCCCCTCCCCAAACTCTGAAATCATAGATGGATTTTTTTTTTTACTAATTCTATAGTTCCTCTCTTCCAGAATTTCATAGAATTGAAATCAGACTGGCTTCTTTCACTTACCAATATATGTTTAGGATCCACCTGCATGCTTTTGTGGCTTGATAGCTCACTTATTTTACTAAATAATATTCCATTGTAGTTATGCACCATAGTTTGTTTATCTACTCACCTGTTGAAGGTCATCTTAGTTTCTCCCAGTTTTTAACAATTGTGAATACAGCTGCTATCAATGTTTGTGTGCAAGTTTTATGTGGACATATGTGGCCATTTTTAGTTTTAATAGAATAAAACATCAGTGTTTTCTTTCATGGATTATGTTTTTGTTGTTATATCTAGAAACTTATTATGAACCTGGAGGTCATGTAGATTTTCTCCTGTGTTCGAGAAATTTTATAACTTATATTTTAAATTTAGCTCTGTGACTATTTTGAATTAATTTTGCAAAAGATGTAAGATCTATGTCTAGGCTTCCTTATTTATTTATTTATTTATTTATTTATTTATTTATTTGTAGTTGGACATCTAATTGTTCCCGTGTCATTTGTTGAAAAAGATTGTCCTTTTTCCATTGAATTTTATCTGTTTTTTTGTCAAAGATCTGTCGACTGTATAGGTTTGTTTATGGGTTCTCTGTACTATTTTATTGATTCATGTGCCCATTTTTGGCCAATTCCATAATATATTGGCTTATCACAACTTAAGTAAGTCTTGAAAGTGGGTAGTGTGAGTCTTTCATTTTGTTTCTCTTAAGTATTATGTTATTTAATATAGGTCTTTTCCTTTCTATATAAACTTTAGAACCATTAATAGATATCCACAAAATAACTTGCTTGGATTTTTCTTGGGATTGTGTTGAGGCTATAGATCAAGTTGGAAGGAATTGACAAATTAGTAATATTATCTTCTGATACATGAACATGAACTATCTCTTCATTTATTAAGATATTATTGGGTTCCATTAATAAGATTTTGTAGTTTTTCTCCTTTACATCTTTTCATTAGATTTACACTTAAGTGTATTGTTTAGTTATTTATTTTGGTGCTAATGTAATGGTACTGTGCTTTCAATTTCAGGTCCCAGTTCACTGCTAGTATATAAGAAAGCATTTGACTTTTGTATATTAGCTTTGTATCCTTCAACCTTTCTATAATCATTGGTTAGTTCCAGGAGTTTTTCTGTTGATTCTCTGGGATTTTCTCTGCAGACAATCATGTCATCTATGAACAAAGACAGCTTTATTTCTTCCTTTCCAATCTGTGTACTGTCTTTCTTTTTCTTTACTTTTTCTTTTCTTTTCTTTTCTTTTTTCTTTTTTTCTTTCTTCCTTTCTTTCTTTCTTTCTTTCTTTCTTTCTTTCTTTCTTTCTTTCTTTCTTTCTTTCTTTCTTTCTTTCTTTCTTTCTTTCTTTCTTTCTTTCTTTCTTTCTTCTTGCATTAGCTAGGATTTCTAAATGGTGGTAGTGGCATCCTTGCCTTGTTT
Organism: Neofelis nebulosa; assembly: GCF_028018385.1. Lineage (NCBI taxonomy): Eukaryota > Metazoa > Chordata > Mammalia > Carnivora > Felidae > Neofelis > Neofelis nebulosa. Next base: position 86,155,744 of record NC_080782.1, on the reverse strand, counting down.
CTGATCTTAGAAGAAACATCTCATTTTCACCATGAAGTATGATGCTAGCTGTAGGCTAATTATAGATGCTCTTTATCAAGTTGAAGAAGTTTCCTTCTCTTGCTAGTTTGCTGAGGGTTTTTATCATGAGGCTTTTTGTTTCCTTCATAGGTGAGGCAGGAACATTAGAGGGGGCTGAAATGAGAGAAACACCCTTCCACTCTGCTGAGATGAACTCAAGTAAGGTCTGTTATCTTGGAAAGGAGGTCTTTGTTATATAGAATGCTTTGGGCATATTTCACAGTAATTAATCATTTCTCCTTCTGCCACAATTATGAGAGGATTTTTCTTGGATTTTCACTATGAGAACCTAGTGGGGTTCACAAAATTCACAGAACTCTGGGGGCTCCATCCAGACTGGGGCCCCCAAGGAGTTTCTCACTTTTATGCTAGTCCACACTCAGGCTCTAGTAATTAATCAAAATTACCATTTAAGAGTTCTTACCAGTTTATACTCCAGTGGTTCTATCACAAGTAGGCAGATCTTCTATAACTTTCTGGATTTTCCTCCACAGATATTGGAGTGGCAGTTTTCCCTACAATTTCAGTTCTCTGATGGGTCTAAAAAAAGTCATTGACTGGAAGTCCAAGCACGATATTTTTAATTGTTTTTATTTGGACTATAGAAACAATTAGTACATATCCACAGTAAAGAACATTCAATCTATTTAGATGTTGCCACAGAAACTGGTACTATCTTTCAAATCTAAGAAAATAGGAAAACCCATGCTCCCTTCATAATGAGGATTAGCATAATGTAGGTTCTAAGGTCCTAGGATGCAGCAAAACAGGTTCAAATTTTGTTGCTACCCTATTGTAACTGTTGGACCTATGACTTTTCAATAATTTCTATGGTTCTGATTTTGTTGTTGTTGTTGACTATAAATTACATTCAGATAACATGTATTTACTCTTTAAGTACTTTGGTGCTTGTTTGTAGGGTACCACGTTAGATGTTAGGGAAAGAGGAGTCATTAAAACCTCAGCTAGGGGGCTCCTAGGTGGCTCAGTCGGTTAAGTTATGCAGTTTGTGAGTTTGAGCCCCGTGTTGGGCTCCATGCTGACAAGTGTGGAGCATGCTTGGTATTCTCTCTCTCTCCCTTTCTTTCTGCCCCTCCTCTGTGCTCTCAGTCTCTCTCAAAATAAATAAACTTAAAAAGATAAAAACATGTGCCAGATATGAATTTGCCATTAGCCTTAGACTATAACACTGAAGATGAAATAAATGTTCCAAAGTGGAACAGATAAAGCATCGTTCAGAAGGTCACTATTGACCATTAAGAATTGGGAATAGAAGCATGGAAGAGGTGTCATTTGAATTCATTAATTTTTAAAAAATGTTTATTTATTTATTTTGAGAGAGCACACGAGCAGGGGGAGGGTCAGAGAGATAGGGAAAGAGAGAACCAAACAGGAGCCATGCTCAGCATGGAACCTGGTGCGGGGCTCAATCTCATGACTGTGGGATCATGACCTGAGCAAGAGTCAAATGCTTAAACAACGGAGCCACTCAGGTGCCCCTTAATTAATTCTTGAAGAGTAGATTTGGGGCACATTAGAATAGGAATAATGGGCATGGCAGGCAGAGGCATTTGAATGAGCAAAAGGTATATATGATAGAGGCAAGTTTAATTTAGTTCAAGAATGAGTGGAATGGAAAAAAGAAGAAGAATAAACTACTGATCATCTACTATGTGTGAAGAAATACCCTTTTAAAAATGAATTTCATGTAATAATAAAAAGTCTTTCAAAATTGGTAGTATAAGCTCCATTTAAAAAGTAAAAGACTTCAGGGCACCTGGGTGGCTCAGTTGGTTGAGTGTCTGACTCTTGATTTCAGCTCAGGCCATGATCTCACAATTTGTGAGATCAAGCCCCATGTTGGGCTCTGAGCTGACACTGTGGAACCTACTTGGGTTCTCTCTCCCTCTCTTTCTCCCTCTCTCTGAACCTTCCCCACTCATATGCATGTGCTCTCTCAAAATAATAATAATAATAAAAGTAAAAGACTTTATTATTTTTTTGTCTGTGTGGTTAATCTGAAGTGCATACAGCTAATAACTGACACAGGTCATTGGTCAAACAAATTCCCTTTTATAGTCCTAATTAAACTTTGATGAATCTATATACTTATAGGTAGTATTACTGTGTACTATATACTCAAAATATAATGGCATAGAATGCAAATCAAGTGTCTTTTTTCTATCACCAAATATTGTTTTTAGTATTTTGATGTTATAAGCCTAGAATTATATCAGAAAACAAAGTTGAGAAAGTCTCTGTTTTCCCATTTATGTTATTTCCCCGTAATGCTGTTTGTACATTCCTTCACGAAGCAGAGGGGAATGGAAATCCTATTAGAAAATAATATTGTGGGGGTGCCTGGGTGGCTCAGTTGGTTGAGCACCCAACTTCAGCTCAGCTCATGATCTCACAGTTTGTGGGTTTGAGCCCTGCATCAGGCTCTGTGTTGACAGTTCAGAGCCTGGAGCCTGCTTCAGATTCTGTGTCTTCCTCTCTCTCTCTCTCTCTCTCTCTCTCTCTCTCTCTCTCTGCCCCTCCCCTGCTCATACTCTGTCAATATCTCTCTCTCAAAAAAAATAAACATTAAAAATATTTTTTTTAAAAAAGGAAATAATATTCTGGTGAGAAGTGAGAATGTGGGCAAATTTGAACAGCAGGCTAAGGAATTGAGGCATCATTCAATAATTTTTTTCTTGGGTTTATTTCTGCTTGACCTCTTAAAAACATGTTAGTTGACTGATGAATGGATAAAGAATATGTGATACACACACACACACACACACAATGGAATATTACTCA